>NC_056739.1:1790990003-1791045003 GCF_019279795.1 Protopterus annectens
TAATAAGATTAACAAGGCAGGACAATTTTCATAAAGCCAAACTGATGTGGTTCCAGGGTCAGGAGATTTTCAATGTCCCGATTAATGAAGTCTGAAACAATGGGATCCATAACTTTACATATGAGGCTAGTGAGACGAACGGAGCTAGTTACCAGGGTCTGTGGTTGGGACACCCTTGTGTAATGGCATTACAATAGCCATTTTCCAGGCTTCAGGAATGCAACCATCTTGCTGAAGTAGATTATCTATGGTTACACCAAGTATATCAAACACCACCACTGTCACAGAAATCCACAATTTGGAGGATTGCAGGATTGGTCTAAATTTTCAGCAATTACACCTTATTTCTGTGGTCAACTTTTCAATGTGAAGAAAACAGAAGTTATGTACACACCGTAGTGATGCATCTGTGTTGTCCTTTTTCATTCTTGCTCAACTGATGGATTTCAGATCTAACGTCTGATATGGCTTGACTGCTTTTCCAGATTCATGGCTCCAACTCTTGAGCTCCTACCTTTACCAATTAATCCCCCACTAACCTAGCATACCTCAGATTGAGTTTGCTGCCCCTAGCAACATAAGGGTAATACCATAAAGAATCTATAGGGCAGAAACAATAATGCTAAAACTGGAGTTCAAGCAAGAAACATTCGGTTCCCAAAGTAGAGTCCCTTAGGTCTCTCCAATAAAAAAAGGGAAGGGAGTTTAAAGGACAAGAAGCTGAGGAAGAATGAGTACACTGATGCATCACTATGGTGAGTACATAACCTTTGCATCTGATGTCATTTTCATTCATTCCTCAGCTGATGAGACAGAGTACCTAGCTGGATGAACCTCTGGTTGTCCTCAAAGAATGATATTTTGGAGTACTGCTGAGTCAGAAGCATCTCTGTTCCTAAAACTCAAATCCAACTTGTAATGAGCAATAAAGGTATGAGCATTGGACCAACTAGCACAAATGTAATCTATCGATGTTACTGGCCAAAAAGCTGAAGAAGTGGCCATAGCCCTTGTGGAATGTGCTCTACGGGGCTTAGGCAAAGACAACCCTCTCTGGCTATAGATAAAAGATATGCAGTCAAGCATCTGGCTAATGTCACTTTGTAAACTGCCATGCCCAATCTGCTCAGTGAGAAGGACATAAACAGTTGGTCAATTTTCCTTTAATCTTTGGTCCAATGAAGATAAAATCAAAGTTGTCTGTGCACATCCAAAGGATGAAGCATGTATTCCCCTCTATTGGAAACTTTTGGGAAGAAAACCAGGAGCTAATGACTTGATTAATGTTTGACTCAGAAGCCACCTTAGGTAAAAAGGATACACTGGTACATAAGGAGACTCTATCCTCATGAAAACCCAGCAAGAAGATTTGGAGGAAAGAGCCTGGAGTTCAGATACTCATCTAGCGAACGTAATAGCAACTAGAAAAGGATGAGAACTTCATGTCTGTCTTGGCTGAAGATTCAAAGCGTCTTTGGGTCAGACCTTGAAACAAGATAATTAAATCCCATGGAGGAGTAGGACTTGCGACCTAAGTTAGAAGGTGCCTTTCAGAAAAGTCTTGCACAACTTAGAAGAGGCCAGAGAAGAATGATTTTTATCTGAATGAAAGTTGGAAATAACAACCAACTGTACTTCAATAGTAAAGAAGCTAGCCCCCTCACTAAAAATGGAAACTAAAAATTCAAGGACAGTGGGGAATTGGGGCAGAAAAGGGGGTCCAAATCTCTTGGGAGGACACAAACTGGAAATCTGTTCCAGTTACCTTTGTACCTTTCTTAGGAGAAGCCTTTTGAGAAGACAAAATAATATGCTGGGCAGTCAACTTGAGGCCTGTTATGTCTGGAATAGTCATCCTTGTCAGATGAGACAGAAGGTCTGGACTAAGGTCTAGTATCCAGGGAGTATACAGAAGATGAAGCCACATGAAGAGAAATCAAATTTGACAAGGCCAAAAGGATGCAATGAAGATAAGCTTTCTGTAGGAATTTGGGGATTAGACGTAACGGAAGATAAGCATAGAGGAGACCAGAAGGACCAATTGTGATCTACAGCATCTCTCAATGACTCCTCCTAGAAAGGGGACCAGGATTAAGAACCTGCTGCACTTGTTGCTGAAGGGAGAAGTGAAAAGATCGCAGCATAGCTGGCCCCATAGACAGAAAATTCTCTCCACCACTTGACATTCCGGGACCACTCCTAAGGCATCAGAATGGATCTGCTTATTTTTTTCTGTAAGCACACTGGCTTTCCCCAGAATGTGTGATGCTATGAGAAAGCAGCTGAAAGAGATTGTCCATTGCCACACTCATTGCTCCTGGCATAGAGGATAAGATCTGGTTCCCTCCTGTTTGTTTATGTAGCAGACTACATACATACTGTCAGGTCTGAATCCCAATCAGACTGAAGGGGAGAGCATCTTGAAAAGCCTGCAACCCTAGGAGAGTTGCTCTCATCTCCAGGATGCTGATGTGCAAACTGGCCTCTTCTAGGGAACATGCAGCTGTACCTATACTATATGCCTACAATTTAATATATCAAGCCTGAATTTTCACTCAGTACAAGCCACAAACGCCCTGATACACAAGGAGTCAAGCTGCAACACTGGACATGAACTACAGTACAGCACCTCGGCTTAATCTCGCTGCTGCCTATACTTTAATGTATGCCCCTTGACATATTCTCATAAGCATTAGCAACAATAATAACTTTCCAACAATTAGCTAAAGATAAACAAAGCACATCGCCAGGATGCCTCTGGTAACACCTCTTCTTCTAATACTTACCTACATGGATTCTAAACAACTCAGTGAACACTACCCCTCACTTAAAAGCCTCGTAGGTGCACAACTTCACTACATTTCTCCACCTCTTCATATTTTATTAATTTTGACTTTGTCTCACCTGATAGTAACTCACCTCACTTGCAAGCCACAATTCACTACTTTTTAGATTGTTGTATTTTCCTCCATTTTGGGAACGAATTCCAGGTCTAACCCACTTCACTTGGGCTCAATCTGCTCCCCTACCCTACCCTCATTTCCACCCACCCCTACTTTCCTCAGGAATATACACTCACTTTCATAAACCACACCCCCACTGTCACTCGGCTCCCTCCTTCCAGCAATTCCTAGCTATCCAATCACACAAAAACTACCTCCTCCACCCTATTACTCCAACACTTAACTACCCACACTTCTTTCACTCAACATACACTATGTTATTCATCCTACCAAACTCCCTTCTCCTACTTTCTCTTTCCTACTCAACCTCCTATCACTCCCACTTCCACCCACTACCACCACTATCACTCCTCTCCTACTACCTCCCTCAAATACTACAATCCACTATCCTTTATAAACTTCTCTATAGCTCCCTCACTGGTTACTCACTATCAAACTCTATTACTTAAATTTAAAATACTACTTCTACCTTCTCCCCCAAAAAACATAAACCCAAATTTCTCATCTACAGCCTCTTTCCCACAGCACACAAACCCTCCTTTCCAAGCCTTTTGTTGGGCGGTGAAATTCACCCCAACCCTGGCCCATCCTCCAACCCAACCACAGGTACCCATACTCCCCTCTCTAACACCTCCCTCCATGCCACCTATCCAAACTCCACAACCTCACTTCCCAAAACCTTAAAGATACTCTCCCTCAATATTCAAAGCAATGCTAACAAAGTTACTTCTTTCCATGTCTCTCTCTCTACAGCCCTAACATTTTCACCCTCTCAGAAACATGGTTACAACACCATATCACAGACTCTGAAATCTTCCCCCCTGGTAACAACATCCTCTGCCTTGATCGGCAAAAGAAATGAGGTGGTGGCATTGCTACTGTATACTCTGACAAACTTTCTCTCTATCCTCTAGCTATATATCTCCTCCCAATTCCCATCCAGCTGAAATTCTTATTGCTAACTGTAAATTAAAATAATCACAAAAATCTTGCCATGGTAGCAATTTATATCCCACCTGGAAAAACATCCCTACCCTCAAACACTTTCTCTCCTGGGCATCTCAAAACATCTCCTATGACACTATCATCCTAGGTGATGTCAAAATTGACTGGAACTCCCTTAATTCCTATTCTCCCAATACTAGCATCAATCTCCTTGGATTCTCACAACTCATCACCTCTCCCACCCACATGAATACACACACAAATAACAGCACTACCCTGGACTGGATCCAAACCTCTAACCCAAATTTGTATCACAATGCTACCACTCTACCTGACACTCTCAGTGACCATCTCCCTACCCACGTGTTACAACACTCACCTCATCTGCTAAAACCTCACCAATGCAAAGACAGCCATGACCTCACTAATTTCTGCACAGATATTTTCAATAATCTTCTCTTCTCTCTTAACTGGTCCTTTCTCTATGCCCTCCCTCTCAATGAGGCTGTCTCCAAATTTAATGACACCTTCCTGAATATACTAAATTCCTTAGCCACCACTAGGAAAATAACAACAAAAACAAACTTTGCTCCATGCTTAACCCATTCAACCTGTAAACTAATGCTCAAACATGACAGCACCTGGAAAAAATCAACCTCCCACTGCTGTCTCCAAACATATAGAGAACTTAGGAACCTAACCAAGAAACAAGTTAATCTGGACAAACAAAAATGCTATCAAAAAACCACTAGACGACCCCAACTTGAACCCGAACAAATTTTGGATTCTTATCAATAAATTCTTACACCCAGACAACCCTTCTACCTCCAGTCTCTGTCCTAACAGCTCAACAACTTAAATTGCCTCCTTTCTTAATTCCTTCATTGACTGTATAAAAAAGTTAACTAAACCTGACATCTCCCTCTCATCTTCTGATCCCTTTCCCGTGACCAATTCCACCCAGTTCTGTCTTAAACCTGTCCTTACTGTACATATCAAGTCTCTTACCAAACTGAAAACTTGCTCTTGCTCTACTGACAACTTACCTCCTCTATTCCTTAAACTTGCAGCTAACTCTATTCCACATCCAGTCTCCATATTAGTAAAAAGATCAATTCAAGAGAACACAGTCCCTGACATCTGGAAAAAATCCTATGTCATACCCCTCCACAAAGGTGGCAATTCAAATGAACCAACCAACTACAGACCTACCGCCATACTATCCCCCTTACCCAAAATTCTAGAAAAATGTATTCATAACCAGCTTCTTAAACATATCATACAAGACAACCTGTTAACTCCCACTCAACATGGTTTCTGTTCTTGCTACAACAGCTCTACAGCTCATTTTATTTACACAGACTATTGCCAAAGCACTGGACAATACCAAATCCCATGCTTCTTCCTTGACCTAAAAGCCTTTGACACCATTTTCCATACACTACTTCCCTCAAAACTTTCTTTCCTTAATCTCTTCCCTTCTACTACACTATGGTTCACCAGTTACCTCTACAACAGATTCCAATCAGTCAAATGACTATCTACCTTCTCCCCCGTCATCCCAATCCAAATGGGCATCTCCAAAGTGTCAATCCTTGGACCTCTCCTTTTTAATATTTTTACAAATAACCTACACACTTCTTCTCTAAATTCCTCACCAATACAATACACTGATGACACCACTATTATCTCATCTTCTGATAACCTTACCCACCACCTTGCTTTTATACAATATTTCTTCCTTTCAGTCGAAAAATGGCTGAGAAATAATCAACTACCTCTCAATCCTTAAAAAAACAAAAACTTCCTTTCCAAATCTCTACAGCATTACAAAAATACCATCACAGTATCTTCTCTTATTAATACACTTATCTCTGTAGATTCACATACCAAACTTCTCGGTGTAATCATAGATGACCAACTAAAGTTTGACATACATATTCAGCAAGTCATCAAAAAGACACACCAAAAACTTGGTCTCTTATACAGACATAACAAAAATACCTCACTAATAATGCTAAACATTCTCTAGCACAGACTTTAATTTTCCCAACCTTACTTTATGCAGCCACTATTCGCATCAACATTCAATCCAATCTATTAGCTAAACTTGAAACCACTTACAACAAAATAGCCAGAGTCACTGCCAACCTTCCCTATCGCTCTTACCACTGCACAGTTTTAAAAACCTACAATGTCTTGAACTCCATAACCAACTCTTTCTTCCCCAACTCCACCTCATACACAATCCTCCAACTGTCCTGCCCTCACAGACCTTGTCACTCCCTACTCTCCTAAGCGTAACCTACGCAGCACAGACCTACAACCTCTTAGATATCTACAAACCTAATAAAAATATTGGCAAGCTTCTATGCAACCACTCTGTAGCCACTGCCTGGAGCAAACTTCCCCCTCTCGAAGAACAAACAGCAACTTCCTCATCTTCAGAAAACTTCTAAAGGACCTGTTTAATAAATCCTAGACCCGTCCTTATCCCACTCCCACCTAAACCACTCCCTCTCCTCTTCCCCTTCCCTTCTCAGCTCTTTCACTTTACCACAACTACTCTTTTTAAGTCCTTATGATATTCTACCAACCAAAAATTTCTCTAATGGTAATTCTTAGATGGAATCTAACTTTTTACATTATATTTTACATAGTAAATATGTACCATGGCTGTTTCAAACCTCAAAAGTACTTCTGTTTTCTAACATGTTCATTTATAAGTTGTATTTTCTTTTGCATGCATGTACACATTTCTATGTTAATATGTATGATGTGTTGTTTTTGTATGTATTTATCTGTGGAGCGTTTCTCATGTCTCTGCTGAAAAAGGGCTGTGCAGCCTAGTCATACCAACCCAGTTAAAAAATGTCAAATAAATAAATAAATAAATATATACCTTGGACTGTTCTTCCCAAAACATGCCACCCCCACCATCAGTGGAGAGGCATGCATGGTCACTGTGGCCAGTGGCAGAAGAAGAACAAATGGATGGCCCTGAGAAACTTCATATGGCAGATCCACCAAAGAAGGTATTTCTTGCAAACCTGTGTGATCCAGACAGGTGTGTACAAGGGCTGCTGAAGAATATACCACTGTATTCACACAGTCCACTGCATAATGAAACCAGAGTAATTGCTGTTGCCATGGACTCTAAGGAGTCCAAGACTAGTCGTGATACAGGTGAAGAATGTGAGATTACTTCCATGACATGGGATCTGGGGATTTGTACTCTTGCTGAAGGAAGTGACACTATTTGATGGACTGTATCTAGATAAGCACCTATGAACCCTTGATTCTGTGTCGTCATGAGCTGTGACATTGACTGTGATACCCAGATGGAGAAATAACTGGGGCAAGTAGTCCTTTATAAGGCACAAGCAAAGATAACAAGTTATGCTAAAGACCTGTTGTACCAAACCAGATAAATACGAAAAATGAAGTACAGGTCACTGCTGAAATCTTCTTTGTTGAATCTCCTTTATTAAAAGTAAGCGCTTTCGGAATAATCCTTCATCAGACATAATTCAAAGTAACAAAAGCAGCCATATTTAAAACGCAGATCATCCAATCACTTACTCCTAAAAAGCCCGCCTTTTTTGTAAAGCAGGTTTAATTGGTAAAACATCATTAAGACCAGGTGGTCTATGTGCTCTTAAATCTACTATCCACTTAGATTCAGCTAATGCTGTTCTATGCTGAATGTCCCCCCCCCTCTCATTGGTAGCAATATTTACAATGCATCTGAACTTAAAAGTGTGTGTGGGATTAGTCTCTATATGTCTGAATAAAGCATTGCTCACTTGACATGTTCTAATATTACTAATATGCTGTAAAATCCGAACCTTCAGCATGTTATTTGTCATACCTACATAAAAACTTTCACATTGTTCACAATTGGCCATATATACTAAGTGTTTTGTCCTGCAAGTAGCCCTCCCTTTAAATATAAAAGTTTGTGTCTTATCGGGGTGTTTATATTCAGTGTCACTATTAATATATTGACAGGCCTTGCAGTTGCCACAGGGATATGTGCCTGCTCTAATATCTATTGTAGGTCTCCTATTCAAATATGTCTCCTTACATAGCAGGTCCTTAAGATTGTTGTTTCTCCTATAATTAAACATGGGACGTTCTGCCACTATGTCCTTAAGACTAATATCACTTCTTAGTATATTCCAATTATTCTGAACTATATTACATATGTCTTTAATATTACTACCATACGTAAAAAGTATTCTAGGTTGTTCCTTCCTGCTACTACATAATCCTGTATCTATTTGTCTGCCACTAACAGGGCCTTGCATCCATGGCCTATTCTTCGTCTTCCTATGTAATATATTGTTACTAACCGCCTTACTAACCATGTTCCTCTCATAGCCCCTATCCAAAAAATGTCCACTCAGCCTAGAAAGTTCCTCGTCACAATAAGTATCTTCAGAACATACCCTAGATATCCTACCCACTTGACTCTTAACAATATTGGGAAAGATATGCCTCGGTGCATGCTGTCATAGGATAGCAATGCATTTTGCCAACATTGTTTCCTATACAATTTCGAGGTGAAACCAAGGTTACTCTGTTCCACACAAACATCCAGGAACTCTATCTGAGTAAAAGAAGTTTTGGCACTAAAAGTCAAAAAGTGGTGGTGGTGTGGAGAAAGGCTAAAAGCTCTCAAAGGTGGAAGTATCCCCATCCCACAAAATAAAACGTCATCCACAAATCTGACATACAAAACTATGTACTTATTCCATTCCTGATTATTAAGAATTTCCTTGGTTTCCCATTTGGACATAACCAAATTTGCATATGATAGCACAGGGGGTGCCCATAGCTACCCCCTGTGCTTGTCTGTATATGGACCCTGGTCCTATAAAGACATTGTTGTTCAATACCAAGGCTAGTAAATTCTCCACTACCAGTCGCTTATGCTCAGTTGCTCCCAATCTACTTATTACTTCACCCACTGCTGTTATCCCATATTGTTGTTCAATAACAGTAAACAAACTGTTGACATCTAGTGTAGCCATCAATAATCCACCATGTTTGGGCTTGGTAGCCGCAGCTAATAGCCCCAAGAAATGCCCTGTGTCTCTTAGAATGTTATCTATCTGTTCTAAATATGGTTTAAGTGTATACTCCAACCATATAGAAATGTTCTCAGTGACCCACCCTCTCCCCGAGACAATGGGTCTGAGTGGTGGGTCTGTCAATGATTTGTGTATTTTGGGCATGGCCTTGAATACAGGCGTAACTGGTTTATCTACCTTAAGGAACTCATAGACTTCATGTTCTAACAAACCCCTCTCTAATAAATTGTTTAACTGACTATGTACATTATCTATAATCATTCTAACTTGTAAAGGGTTGATGGGTACATATGCTCCATCTAAAGTCAGTGTTTCTATCAATTTCCTTTCATACCAACATGTATCTAATACAACGATGGCTCCCCCCTTGTCAGCCATCTTAATGGTGATTTCTTTCTTGTCCATAAGGCCATGTAAAGCAGTCCTTTGTGTCGGTGTAAGATTATAATATCTATTAGCACTTCTCTCCTCAAAATATTTGAAAAGGTCATTCTCACAAGCGTTCATGAACAAGTTAAGTGTGGGTGTAAAATTGGGAGCAAATGTACTAGGGGTCCTAGGACCTATGGCTCCATGAGTTTGGTTATTAAAAATCAATTTTAACATCACGCTCCTACAGAACAACATCAAATCAAATATAATATCGCTGTATACACACTTGTTGCTAGGGACAAAGGTCAAACCCTTGTTTAAAATCTCTAGCTCATCGGTACTCAACACAAATTGAGATAAATTATATACAATGCCATCAGACATACTGTTAGTCACTGTAGAGTCCTCCGACGCTTGTCTGCATTTCTGTCCTCGCTTAGGGACCTCTTGCCTGCTCCTTTCCTCCGCACCGGTGCCGGTAGATTCCCCAAAAAATGCAGAGCCCCTGCATATGTTTTCGGCCGGGCCCCTGTTTCATTGTGGTGAATACTCTCATTTGCTGTCACCACTGTGGAGCTAGAAGGGCCCCCTGGAATCTGTGTTTGTTCTTCCGGCTGTGGAATACGAGTTTCGCTGTTTAGAGAAACACTGTTGGAATGCGAAGCCAGGATGTCATAATTGCTGGGGGTAGTAGTTACTATCCCATTGCCTGTAAGCATGTTAATCGTATCTTCCCCAAAATTACTGATAGTACGAGATGGACTATCAGTAGAACTCCTCGTATCGACTCCATGTTGGTTTGACGAGGCAGACAATGTTGGTTTGTTGACAACCATACCGATGGCCAACGTTGTACTTGCCTCTGTGTGTACCGCTGAATCCATCTCTGTGGCTCGTATGGCGTCCGAACATGTTGTCATCATCACTGAGGGACGTCTAGTTGTTTCAGTTGCTCGTTCTTTGAATCTGGGCCAGACAAAGATTGCTACCAATGAGAGGGGGGGGGGCATTCAGCATAGAACAGCATTAGTTGAATCTAAGTGGATAGTAGATTTAAGAGCACATAGACCACCTGGTCTTAATGATGTTTTACCAATTAAACCTGCTTTACAAAAAAGGCGGGCTTTTAGGAGTAAGTGATTGGATGATCTGTGTTTTAAATATGGCTGCTTTTGTTACTTTGAATTATGTCTGATGAAGGATTATTCCGAAAGCGCTTACTTTTAATAAAGGAGATTCAACAAAGAAGATTTCAGCAGTGACCTGTACTTCATTTTTCGCAAGTAGTCCTTTGTTTAAGTAGATGCCTGCTTGGAGCAGTTAAGAGCCAGTCATCTAGACACGGAAACACCAGGAACCCCAGCAGTCTCAGGTGAGCTGCTACCACTGCCATGCCTTTGGTGAACACCCTGGTGGCTGTGGTGAGGCCAAAGGGCAGTGCTCCCAGCCAGAAGCGCAGATATCTTCTGGTGTACATGTTAGTTTTGATGTGATAGTATGCATCGTTAGATCTATCGATAGTCCCCTGTCTCTTTTGTCACTACAAAGAATCTGGAGTAGGTTCCGGATCCTATCTGGTCTGGAGGGACCTTCTGGCCACTTTTTTCTTTTCTATTTCTAAAGCTGCTGCCTCCCTCTGGGTAGAAAATCAGGGATCCGTTTAATTTTTGTAGAGGAATTTTGGAAAAATGGTATGAAAGAACCTCTGGATATGATCCACTGCACCCAAGTATCTCTTGTGATGGATGTCCAGGCTTCGGGGTACAGAGACAAGTGCCTCCCTTGACTGCCACCAGGGAACAGCAGCCAAACAACTTTACAGAAGCACTGGTAGGGTTGTTCTAGATGGAACCCCAGAAACCCTGAAATCCTGGTTCTGTGGGCCACCTCTGCCAAGAATGCAGCATCTTCTGTTAAGAGTTCCTCCCTTGTCTCTGGGAGAACTATCCCCTTTTCAGTATTGGAACTTGGGACTTGCAAAACCACATCTATCTACTTCCTCATTGATTTAGGAAGAAGGGTCTCTGAGGGGTAGAAAACCAGATTCCAAATGCAGAAAAGGTCTTTCTGTCGTTTCTAGACAGCATTTTCTTTACCTTTGGCCTGAACACAGATGATACATACAAAGGAGTACTGATGAATGACGACTGAAGGGCTTTACAAAAATCACACAGATGCATCCAGGCATGTCTCCTAATGGCTAAGCCCAAACCTGCTGTCTGTGAGGTACCCTCTGCAGTGTGGGATATCAGCCTCATGGACACTTTAGATATGGACTGAAGTGTGGCCAGTTGTGAAGAAATCTTGATCTGGTTCTCCACTGATACGAACTTGGAAAGAGATTTGAAGAGCTCTTTTTTCAAATATCTTTGCAGCCTTGTAAAGTACATCAAATAATTCAGCAACCACAGGGCAAAGGTCACTGAAGCATCAACGTGCTTCCCAAATCTGTCCAGAGTGCTAAATTTCCTATAAGGGGGATGGAGAGATGACTTCTGCTCCACGAGCTCTTTCTTAGTGGTTGCCAGCACGACCATGGCATTCACTGGGACCCCCTTGCTTCAGCAGGCTCTCTCCTTTGGGAGGGCTAAAAATCTATCAGGTCAACTGGGGACAGGCTCCACAGTATCCAGCTCCTTCCATGCACGGCATGAGACAAGGTTTAACAGCTCATCAGCTGTTGGGGTCATACAAGACATAGCTTGGCCAAATGCAAAAGCCTCCAGGAACACTGACTCCTCCTGGGAAGGTGTTTCGAAAGACCATCCACCCTTTTGCTTTAGGTTGCAGAATTTCTTCAAAGGAGACATTGTCAGGTAGAGATCTGGGGACTCTTCCTCTTCATCAAAGTCAGTGTCCTCAGTAAGAGATTCCTGAGGGGAATCTATGTGTCTCCTTTTGCATGTTCTACTCTTAGGGGCCTCATCAGTGGAATTGTTTGGTGAGGTTTCAGAAGTGACAGTAGAGCACTGAAGGCGGAAACTTGGATGCTTGTTCGGGTTGGCTGTCCCAGTGGGCTAGACCTGAGAGGCTCAGAGCTCAAATCTGACAGTGGGATACAGACAGAATCCAAAAGAGGTGAAAATGCCCCCTCTCAAGGCAGTGAGGAGGCCCTCTTCAATGCCTCAAATGAAGAAGGTCCAGAAGAAACAGCAGCCGGCCACACCAGAGCCTTAGTCCCCTGCACTGACGTGTCCTGAATCCTTCCGGATTACTCTCCCGAGGAGGAAGGTGGACCGGAGCCGTCCAGCCTATTCAGGCTTTCTTCTGACATCTTGGTGGTAGTTTGAGCCCCAGCAGCTAGAGAAGAGGAAGGAGGGAGGCCCTTCAAAACCAATTTGTTCCTTTGATTACTAAGTGCTCACGAGTTGAAGTCTGCACAGATAGTGCAGTCGGTACCTAAGTGGGCAACGCCCAAGCAGTAAACACACTCCCTGTGGGCAACGGTGGGAATCCTATGCCCACAGGAAGTGCATTTCTTGAAACCTGGAGACTTGTCTGACATAGTTTCACTAATAGTCCAAAAAATACAGAAAGGTAAGAAAAAGTGGGTTTTTTTTGTTTTTTTTTTTGTATATAGCAGAGGATCAACCAGCAATGGTACAAAGAATGCCCCCTAGAGGGTAAGAAAGAGGGAAGAGGAAAAAAAAGGGAGGAAAAAAAAGAATACCAACAATGACATGCAGACGAGTACCCTAAAATCAAACGAGTAGGAAAATCTGAGCCTGATGGACAGAAACCAAGAAATTACAAAGAAGGCAAGAGAGGAAGGGTAGAAAGCTAGAATAATAGTCCAAAAAAACAAGGTTAAACTTACAACCCTTAAGAAACCAAACACCCAGCTGCTCAAGAGAAGGTAATCTGCATATGAGCTATATAGCAGCAAACAATATCTGAGGTATGTTAGGTTAGTAGGGCATTATGGGTATAGGTAGGTGCTCCGGAGTTGGATCTGTGAATCTGGAAAAAAGCTTCTGAGCCAGATCAGCAGTCAGATCAGAGACCCATCAATTAAGGAATGAATGAATATTACATCATCAGATCAGAAAAATAATCATAAGCTCACATAAACGTTATTGATTCAACAGCTACTTTACTACCTTAATGGCCCAGAACACAAGTGCAATATGAACCCCTACAGTACTGTGTAGCTCTACTGAGCTCCTGCACTGCCCAATCACCCCCAGTTCTTACCTCGCATATATCCTGAGGTTTCATTATGGTCTCACACCTATGCAATGTAGGTACTTGAGTCCCTATCCTACCACTAACAGCAGTAAGGGGTTTCTAAAGATGAATTCACTAATATTCCTTTCACCTGCTTCTTTGATTTTATTTCATTTTAACCATCTGAAGTGACCTAAATAGAAAAACAAAACTCTCTCCTTTATGGCAAAGGCTCCGGATATTGGCAAAGGCTCTTGCCACCCCCATAGTGCCTTTTTTAGGCAAGGCTCAAATTCTAAACCTACCACCCTAGAACACCAAAAAGGAAAAAAACTAAGGGTAATGCTGCTCAGTGCCAGAAGTCTCAATCTCAAGATGCACGCACTCGAGGCCTTTCTCAATATGGAGAACATCGATGTCTGTGCTGTGACAGAAACCTGGTTCAAGGCTCCTGAGAGCACCCCAGCACTAACAGGTTTCACCTCATATCATGCGTTCCGGCCCCAAAATCCGGACAACACCAAGAAAGGAGGGGGGGTGTCCATATTCATAAAGGACACCCACACCTCAAGGTTGGTGGCAACGCACGATGCATCGGAGACCATCCAGGTGCAATTAACCATAGGCAAGACTGCTCTGCAATTTGTAGCATGTTACAGGCCACCCTCTCAAACTCAGGAACCTCACATGGCCTTCCTGAAAACATTGGAGGGATAAATGTATCTCCAAACACCATCATACTAGGTGACTTCAACTACCCTAATATAGACTGGGAACACTACTCAAGCCCGAACACTCTAACCCAAAGATTCCTGGAGTTCATAAACTCAAATGCCATGGAACAACTAGTCACCATCCCCACAAGAGGAGAAAACATACTTGATCTCATCATCACGAACATGGGATCAAAATGTTCAACACCGAAGTATACCCCTCACTGGTGAGATCAGATCATAAACTAATCTCGCTGGAGGTCCTCATCCCGCCCCACCTGAAACAAAAAGACCACAGTGAAAAACTTCTCAAAAGCCGATTTCACACTTCTAAAACTAGTGTGGTCTCCTTTAAGGCCCCTGAGCCAGTGGTAAACATTACTCAAACCGCTGAATCACTTACAAATGCCTTCTACCAGCACCTACAGGACTGCATGGATCAGGCAATCCCAAACAAAACTAAGACTCTCTGTACCAAAGGCAAGCGTCCAGTCTGGTGGACCCCAGCCATAAACAAGCTCTACAACAAAAGGAGGAAGCTACTACAAGATAGAGCAAAATCCTTGAAAGGTAAGACACCTTTGATCATTATAAGTAAACAACTAAGAGCTCTCATAAAATCATCCAAGGCAAATTTTGAGAGAAAAATCGCCAAGGACTCTAAAGAAAATCATAAGGCCTTCTTTAGCTATGTTAGAAACCTAGGAGGAAACTCCCAGATATGCTCAGAATTAGTTCAAAATGATGTGAAAATTACTGAACCTACACACATTGCCAACATACTGGCTGACAGGTTCAGTGCAAACTTCTCCCCTCCCCAAAAGGAGAGATATCTATTCCAGAGGATTGTAGCCCCCAAACATCTCCAACGCCCAGGTGAGAACTGCCCTCACTAAGGCAAAAAACACAGCATCCATGGGACCGGATGGTGTCCCCGGCTGTGTGCTTCATGAACTCAACGAGGAATTAAACCCACAGTTAGGACAGCTGTTTAATCTTAGCCTCACCTCAGGATACGTACCCAAGGAGTGGCGCACGGCGACTGTGGTCCCACTTCATAAGGGCGGTGCCTCCACAGACCCTGGAAATTACCGCCCCATTAGCTTGACAAGCCTTATCTGCAAAGCCATGGAGAGGATCATAATGGAACTCATAAATAAAGACATAGGGAACTTGCAGACTTTGGATCCAACCCAGTTTGGCTTTGTCAAAGGCAGATCCTGCCTCTTAAACTTGGTTGACTTTTCGAGACAGTCACCAAGGCCATTGATGAGGAAAGGCAGTCCATACAGCCTACCTCGACCTGGCAAAGGCCTTGACACAATACCCCACTCAGGTATCATCGAAAAACTCATCAGCTTGAATGTAAACCCATACATCACAAGATGGGTTGCAAACTGGCTAAGTGACAGAACCCACAGGGTCAGAGTTGCTGGAGCCATGTCAGACTCAAAGCCTGTCACAAGTGGTGTCCCACAGGGCTCAGTCCTGGGTCCACTCTTGTTCGGCATCTACTTTTCTGAAGTACAAGCAAACACAGGAGGGTTATGGCTGACAAAGTTTGCAGATGACTGCAAACTGGGCGCCATAGTCGAAAACACATCTGACACAGATATCCTCCAGAAGGGCCTCACAGAAACGGATAACTGGTGCCAGAGCCATGGCCTGAAGTTAAACGCCAAAAAATGCATAGTCATACCCTTCGAGAAAAACAAGGTTACCCCTAGCTACCATATAGGTGGCAATCCACTGAGCACAGAAAAAGTCATCAGAGATCTGGGGACCCAGGTTGACAGTAGCCTTTCGTTTGACACTCATGTTGCTAAAGTAGTTAGGAAAACCTTCTATATCACCCACCTGATCATGAAGGGATTCACATCTAGATCAAGGGAGGTCATCGTCCCCCTGTACTCATCACTCAGACCTATCATTGAATACAATGCCCCGTTCGGAATGCATCTGACCAGACACCTGCTGCAGCTTGAAAGGCCCCAAAAGTTCCTCACCAAAAGGATAAAGGGTCTCAAAAATATGTCTTATGCTGCCCGACTGAAAGAACTCCAGCTCTATTCAGTCTCATACCGCTTGCTCAGAGGTGACCTGTGCCTGACATATAAGGCCATGTCAAACCCAGATTTGATGAATATGCTTCACCTCAAAAAATCTAGATCCCTCAGAACCACAAGGGCGGGAGACTTAAACCTTGACACGGTTATAAATAGAACGTGCTGGAGGGACAGATTCATCACCCAGAGACTCCCTATGCTGTGGAACAAAATCCCGGTACATGTGAGGCAGAGCACCTCTCTGGCCTTGTTCAAGAGGAATCTTGACCAATGGATGGGAGATTGCAGATATACCCCAGGGATTACTTCAGTGTCACTGCTTGACAGAGGCACAGCAAAATGATAGGCATAGTTTTTATTCAAACTAAAGGGGTGGAGAAAGCCACATAACTATGGGCTAGGCTTATAAATGCCCTTGGGCAGATAGCCTAGTATGAACCTATGAACCTATGAAACCTATGAACCTATGAACCTCTACTGAAAGTCTTTTTATGACATCAAATATTGTTGGCAGCTTCCTGACCTGGTGAAGAACACTTGTTGGCTATAAGCATGCTAATCCCAGATTAATTATCCAGGTAATAATTTTCCATTCTCTACCACTGAGAATTCCTTAGGATACACAGGGTATGCACTGAAGATCAAGATTTTGATCAGGTAGCCATGGAAACGCAGCAAGGCCAGAGGGAGAGAGGTTATGAATCTATGTCACTTCTCAGCTTTTCAAAAGTGGATATCCAGAGGTGTACCCAGTTTAATAAAAAGAAAGTGAAGTATGGCAATACCACAAATTCAAGAAAGCATGTTTATTTTGCAATAAGATATGCACGATTTGTACGAGGGATTTCCTACATTATGCAGAAACATTGGTAGACCATTTAAGTAAAAACACATTGGTTATGCTCTTCAAAGATTTACCAAAGAAAGCTTATTGTACTTCTGTCACCCTTATGGTCTGGTTAATCAGGAATATTTCCTAGAGAGTTGTGTACTTCTGAGTCACACATATTTAAGGGGTGATTCATTTGTCCTTATTGGGAGAATGTTAGGGTGCATGACATTAATGAACAAAAGATTAAAACATGTTACAATGTCATTTGTGTCTACATGGGTGCTGGGTCAATGTCCACACCTTAAACATACTGTAGAACAGACAAGCAAGACAATGAGGAAGAGAATTATTCCTTTTTTTTAAGAAACAGAATTCCTGAGCATATTAGAGATATTAGGAGTGGCTCTACCACAAGCCCAGTGGCACAACATTTTCAGGAGCATCATTCGTCTGATCCTTCTGGGCTGCATTTGTTCTGTTATTTGCATATCCAAGGAGATATATATATATATATATATATATATATATATATAAATACTTACTATTAAAATGAAGGATGGTTCGGCGAACATGGGAATGTCGAATGCCAGATCACCGATTCCCGTACTGCCAACCATCATGTCTACGAGGGTCTGTTGCACCGAATGCTACTGTGCATTCACTTAGAAGTGGTTGATGTTACAACTACAGATCGTGGTACAGTGCGGAATGGGAAATATACCCTTTTCCGCACTGTAGTGTGATCTTGGAGTTGGAATACAAAAGTTGCAGGAGGTGTGGGGGGCGCAGCCCCCTGCAAAAATGTCATTAGAGCGCCACGCAGTACTGAACTGGTACGTTAGTACTGCTGAAAAGGTGGGAGGTAACTGGAAGGGAAGGGAAGTGAAGAGTGTGCGGTATTGTTTAAAATAGTTTCAGGTTTGAAATCTTCACAGTGGTTTCAAACCCATGTCTTTTCCAACATACTGACCTCATTAATATTCCGCACGTTGCTAATGTGAACCGCAGATGTGATAGCTTTATATGTTTTGCACTTCGTTCTTATGATAGTAATATATGTGTGTGTGTGTGTGTGTGTGTACATACATACACACACACACACACATATATATATATACACACACACACACACACACACACACACACACACACACACACACACACACATATGCCTTTAGATAAATTGTTATATTTATTACAGTTGGAAGTTAAATATGTGTTTTTGTGCTGAATACCTTAGGGCCAGAAGGCCTAAATAAAAAAGAATTACTACATAAATATTTGATTTAAAGTTTTGCCATTTATTTTTATTTTTACAAGAAACAATTTTATTAAATTATGATGTGCGACACAGATAATCTTACATTTCTATACATGAAAATAAATCAGAGACACAATCTCAATTGCAAACATTATAGCTTACAAACTGTGCCAACACAACTGTAGCTGCAAACATACATAATTTTTAATATATCCAGTCATTGTCAGTCAACCACTGTATAGCTCATGCAGATGCTGCCTTCTTTTAAACATTGTTCCTCCACTGCATGTAGCGGTTCCACATTTCCCATTTTGTCCTGTGTAATTTACTCCGACCTTTTTCTAAAGATCCCAGTTCCAGTTGTTTTATCTCTGTTACTGTCTTTGTTACTTCTAGTAAAGTTGGTTTAGACTTTGATTTCCATTTTCTAGTTTTTTGGGAGCCATCATAATTAGACTCAACAAGGCCTTACTATGTGTCTAGGCAATTTCAACTCTGTACCATAGCTCAAAAAAAAATTGTTTCCCTAGTCACTCCAATTTGTTCACACAGCATCTCCAACAGAGCAGTCTGCAGGGAATATTTAAAGTCAGCCAACTCATACTCCCAGAAAAAGTTTTGCTATTTATGATGTCATGACATTCTTTATCCTTACTCATTGTTTTGAATGCCTTGGGAAAATACGTTTTGTTTTCCTAACAGTACTGTAGGAGCTGTATGCAGGGGCACTAGTTACCTGTGGTTTTATTTGGTGGAAATTTCATAATAAAGTTTTGGAAGTTTGAAACCCACTGACCCCAGTGTGGACTACATGAAAAATATTTCCTGTTTTTTATTTGGAATCTTTGAAGTGAAGAAAGTGTGCATAACATTTCTTTATCAATTGACAAAGCACAGAAAGCACAACTGTTGCATTCACTCCGCCATGCCCATTAGCTCTTTTTCCTTTTAAACTCATACATACCCATAATCTAGTCAAAATAACAGTCATCTAATCCCCTTAAAATCAACAATGGGTTGAACATTAAAAGGAGTGTATTTTCTTTGTTTATATTACTACTGCTAAATTCTCATCACAGATATGCTCCCCAACAAACAGCTGTTAATTCACAAACCATTATCAATACCTTACTTATATCTCTAGTTCTACATCCAGCCTTTATCTTATACATTTAATACACTTAAAGCATTTACACGCCCTTGGACTTACATTTGTGTACTTGCATTGTTTACGCCAATTTTTTAACCAATTTAAACATTTACAAAATGAAAACCCTTACATATACATTCACCAACATCCAGCACACGTATTGTAATTTAAGATTCACATCAATATTATCTTTCCATCATTTCATCTTCCTACCACTCCGGCAAATTATTTTTTACTGGAACAGTCAACATTTCTTCAAATTCCAATTCTAGTACAGCATTCTACTTTCACATTATCCTCTTAGCAGTTTGCTACTTTGCCTTTCTTATTTTGTCTTGTTACTGCATCATCCACTCCCCCATCCTTCAAAAACCACTGTGTATTACCAGAGTTTTAACAAGGAGGAATGGGGTACACATTTTACTCTTTATAAAACAATAACATTTAGTCAACATATAATTTTTAAAGCCACCCTCTAAGTTATTCCTTAATGTGACTACTCAAACGTCACAATGAATATGATTACTATTATCTATAATTTTAATACCTTTGACTCTTACTGTATATAATCCTAACTTAAGTTTAATACCATCTTTTAAATATTCTTAGTTCAAAAATTCTTAAGCTTGTAAGAGAGTAATAATCTTTAAAAAATATGCATTTTGTACACCTGAATTTCTGTACAACCAACATTAATTATCACCATCAAATGTTCTTTAGTACAAATAGTCTTCAACTTCTAAGTAAATAGCATTCCTAATAACTTTAGTAATGAATTTCAATATTCTTAATGCAAACTTTCTTGAACTTCTAAACAAGACTGTTAATAATGTCAACAATAGATTACATTAATTCAACAAATAAGAAAATACCATTAGTAGCTACAGGTTTAGATCAGCTACATACAAGAGTCAATATGCCAAATCCACTGTATTTCCTATTTTTTAAATAACAGGATTTATTTATTTATTTGCAGTTGTTTTGGAAAACTACCTTATATTATGTAATATGTCACGTATTCTTACTAGAGTAAGGCATAACATTAACATTTTTAAATAAACTCAAAATGTCATATGGTTAACTTTCACCATATTCAGCATTCTTCATCTGTCTTAAAACTAAACACTAACAAAATGACAGGATAAGATATCCTCCTTTGTAACAAGTGGTAAACATTTGCTTACCTAATGCAGGAGCATAACTTAGACATTTCTTATCAGTTCACTGGGTAACCTTTCAATAAAACCAATTATAAATCTCAAGTTCACTAAGTATGTATTACAGGTAGAACTCTTCAGACTTCCCAGACATCTTTTTTTCCAGATATCACAAGCAAATTTTCTGATAAGCCATGTGGCTCCTCATGCAGTAACCTTCTCAAAAATTAACACTGCACAGATACAGTGGTTGTCTATGAATCCTAGCCAAAGAGAATAAAGCACTTAAAGTCCAGTTTTCTATGAGTCTCTGGCAGGAAGATTCTTTTTGCTTTTGATTACATACTCTGATCTTAATCTTATCTTTTAAATACATTTATAAGTAAAATTAAAGAGCTTTGAACAATCATATTTACTGTTATAACACATTTAAATTGGTTGAGATGCATTCAGAAACAATCCTGTGTTACCATTCAGCCAAAATGGTTGAAACAGCGACATGACATCACTGGCTATATTCACGTCAAATTTTCAGGAAGAACATCAATATGTAATGTTGATCTTTCTCATTTTTTCATGAATGCACATCACCTTGGCACAGATCTTCAGATACCCCTACACCGACTGATTTACAACATAAGAATGAACTTTGACTTTATGTTTTCTTCTACAATAATAGGCATCCACATAAAACAAAGTTCATCCCTGTCCATATTCATGCATAACTTGGATCAAGTGATGGGAAACAGAAAATTTACCCTAGGACTGCCCCTTGCACTACTAATGGACAGAGGCATCTCTAAATGCTTTATCACATGCACGGGCCCCCTCAAATTATCTATGGTATTATCCCAGTTATTCTCATTAGCAGTAATATATAATTAACGACTATGGGATGCGCAAGGCCAATTTCTAACCAAATGGGATAGGTTAATTCAGGTACAAAAAAAATGGCCAGGCTTAAAATGTCCCACAGTGGCAACTACCCTAGAACTTAACTATGAACCTATGAACCAATAAATAGGTGTGTCTCTTCTCACTCCAATCTGACCATTCCGTTTAACTATCTCTCCATTCTTCTGCTCATCCTGCAGTTGTACTGTTTCAAGGATAGTTCTTTTATGAATCACTTCATCTGGATTATCAAAGGTGAGCACTTTCGAATCCCAGAACACCATGAGAATGGCAAGGTAGAGCAGTTTAAATTTCAGTTTTCTTGCTTGCACTCATTTAATGGATCCACAAGCTATAATCATTTTTTTCACTGCAACTTCAGAATAACTATAGCCTATAAACTTTGGCCTCCTCCCCAAAACTGACAATTTTCCCCTTGGCTGCCACGAGTTCCATACTATCCGCAATATCACTTTAGGCATCCCATTTTAAGTTCCATTTCTGGCAAGGGATAAATGTTTTACCACTGCTATTATGAACATCATTTGCAAAATCAGCCAACTCGGCCATCTTTTTTTTGTAATACTGCATTACGTCTTTCCCTTCCTCATCTTCAATAACTCTACACACTTTTTCTCCTTGTTCTCTGTTCCAATCAAACATTCCTCAGTCTGTTCCATGTACTTTATCAACTCAACAGCTTTGCCTCAAATCTCACATACTCATTGCTTAACAGGTCCCCAAAACTACCTGTTGGTCCACTTCAACTAATGTGACCACAAGCATTCTTTTCATAAACACTTCAAACAGTCTTGTCAGGTTCCACAGTTCTATTCAGCTAGGCTTCAGACTATTTGTGGCTTCAATAAACATTAAATCATAGTACTTAATGTCCCTTCTATAGCCACAGGTCATGAGATATCATGGCCACCCCTTTGCTACACTCAACTACATTCTTCCTCACAGTACTCAGGTCCCCAAAACTTTCCAACTATTTTGTTATTGGTCAACAGATGACATCTTTACACTACTTAAGACTGAGAACAATGCTGAATAAATACATTTTTATATTGAATTGTTTTAACTTTTAATGAAATGAAGCTACTCAGGGAGGAAAAATAAATTATAAGCACCAAGTATGCACCTCAATAAAGCTACTTCTTTGCCTTCTACTACTGCATCTAATCACACTGATTTTCAGTGTTATACTTTCATTATTAAATCGAACAGCTGCATCTTAACTCATTACATCTGACTGACACCTCCAGGTGCATCTGCAGTTAACACCTAGTGACACCTCTTGGCGTCAATTATTGCTTGTTCATATTTGCATCAATAATTCCAAAACCATGCCAAAGTACAAGGTTGTCATCTTAAAGCTTACGCAATGGCAAACTCAACTGCATTCATAACTGACCTCGGTCTACTGCAGGTAAACAGATATTAACTGTTGTTTTTATGATTTTAATTTATATAGAAGTAATTTCCACATTTTTCTATCTCAACAACCAAGTAAGACAGACTGAACTCCTTAGCCTCATATGAAAGTTCTCAGATAGATGAATAAAATGCTGCTGACAGTATGTATGTAACGTGAATGGTTGTTGAGATATTGTAAGTTGTTTACAAAATATTACAAATGTAATAGTTACTGTGTTTACTGTGACTTATAAAATTCAGTTTAAGACCTAGAACCTAAAGAATACTGCCACTATAAAAAATAGTTTGTGCTGAAGAGTTTGCCATTTATACTTCTTTCATAATCCCTATGGTTCCAGAGATATGAACATTTGTTTGAAATGTGAAGACATAATTTGATTCTGTCAAAAGGCTTAGGCTCCGCCCATTGGAAGTTACGTTGCAAACTTCCTGAGCTCCATTGGAGGGAATGAGTTAAGAATGATCGATCAGCCAGTGATCAAAATAACAAGCTATCAAATCATTTAAGTATTTGTCTTACTAAACTAGACTTCCTACCTTACTGTTTCATTGACCTTAAATTCTTAGCTTGCTCCTATACTGGTCACATTTAAAAGTAGGTTACTAAATATATAGCTCTACTTATTTACAGATATTTTCATACAACTGTAACACTGAATAAACAGAATGTCATTACTATTTCTCTGAAATATTTATCTAAACTGATGTGTTTATACATTTTCTTCCAATTCGGTTTAACTACATTGAAATGTTATTATACATAATAAAATGTTCTTTGTATTGATTTTGTTGTGTTTAGGTTTTTGTTTTCTGGGTTCATACTCTTGGGCAAGACCAAGGACTGTAAATGTTTCATGTAAATCAGTGCTCTATACCAATTAACCAACAAATGCTTGCTCAGTTTTCCTTTAAAACTATGATTCCAAGCCTAAAATAAAACTCTGATGAAGGCAACAATTATGCATGTTTTAAAAGATGGAAAGAAAGCAGGTCTGATACACAGTTTAATAAAAATTGATAGAACTCTGAACCTTAATAGGAATAAACTGTTTAAAGAATTTTTATAATTTTGTTTTGGTATAAGAAAACAGGTTACTGACATTACTTGCGTTGATCAGAATTACCTTACATGTAGATGCACTAATCCCAGTCTACTCTTAAAATGAAACAGTGCATTTACCTTATTTTTCCTGTGGACTGAAAAAATCCAGCAAGGCTGGACACCAATAAAAGTGGTTCCCACTCCAAAACTATTGAGGTTACCAGAGCTGCCCAGTAACATAACACATCCACTTTTATGGGCAAATTACACAAACTAATGGACTCTGGACAGCGTTGTGACAATAAGAGGTTCTGCCAGCATAGCTGGCTGGAATTTTGTAAATAATTATATGTAATTTGTGAATATCAAACTGATTTATACAAGATGCTGGTGTTACAAATGTATTAGAACTGTACGTCATGTGTATATCAAACTGATTTGTACAGACATTTATATTGAAAAGATATTTGTAAAGTGCTTGTGTTTGAAATTTATCCACAGTATGCCCTACTTAAGAGAACAGAAATATACATGCACTACTGTAACTGTTTAAATGTATATGTTTTTTAACACAGGAAACTGGAAATCAGGATGTTAACCTCAGTCCAACAAACATTAAAATATATCTGAAATTAAATCACTTTATAGGCTAGGCCATAAAGATGATATCTCACAGGTTTCAATGCAGCCAGAGACACAAAGTCTCTACTAGGAAACTTTCTGTATTGTCTTTGGGGTGAACTACTTACTACTCTCAAGTGTGGAAGTATGCAATTGTTTCATGATGTCCAGCACCTACCACAGATCTGAGCAAAAGTCCTTGTGTGTGTATTTTACAGGTAGGTGCTAAGTCCTGCCAGCTTCCAGCAATGGGAGGTTGCACTGGAACTAGAAGTCAGATGACCAGAAGTGATGTCATTCTGCAAGCTACCTCAGAAGTAATAATTTAGATATTATTTTGAGATATCTCTTAGAGAGACAGAGCATTCTGTATTCTGTCTTGGGCCTGACAAAAAGGACCATTCACCACATCATCTGCCTTGTTCTACTTATTTATTTTTATTTTACACTTGTTAACCGGGAAAGTCCATCTGGACATGTGGCCTTTTGCAGTGGAGGCACAGGGAGAGAAGCTCCAAGATATATGCATACGAGATACATACATTATAGCGTAGAGAGTAGTGTATAGTTTCAAACATATGAGTAAAAAGATCATTATATACATTTCAAATACATAAAACATACTTGCTGCATTTGTAATACATAAGAGCATTTTTAGTTTTTAAGTCATAAATAGTTATACAGAAGACTGAGTAGGTATTTTTTGTAAGTCTGTTACAACAGATATGATTAGTATGAGTGAACAAAACATCTTGAAGAGTTGTACTTGTGTTCATAACAAGAAGTTTTCAAGTAAGGAAGCAGGGATAAGATGAAACATAAGTAGTAGATCAAAAGGAAGTTTGATATAAGCATCAATGTTAAGAGGTGAGGTAGGTAAGGAGGATGATAAGGGCTTTAACCTGAGCTGTGGCAGGTGCATACTCTAGTAAGTTATTAGGGAATAGTGTTCTCGTTGATGCAATCAGGAATATAGTGAAGCTTAGTTTAGATACTGTTTTTCTTTATTTGTCTGAGCCTGTCATGTAATGTTATTTTAAATATTTCCCGTGGTTTTGAACTCTGATGTCACTGTGAATTGATATTTAGTATTGTATTGCTCTTTTATCATTTATTATTAAATATATTTAAACCATACATTGTGTCTGATCTATGTAGAGATATTCAAGATTTGAGAACATTTATAAATTTGTTTGGTGACACGGTGTAGGCCACCCCTAATAGCCTTGCTCTTCATCAAACTACCATTTATATTAATGTTAATTTCACTCAGTATACTGGGTACCCTTGTAAGGACCATAAGGTAGGTAGCAGGAGTGTCTGCTGGCAGACACAGCTACCTTATAGTCTGGGCAGAAGGGGGCATAGCTAGTAAACCTGTGCCAGCCTTTCTAAGGTAGGTGTGTGTGTGTGTGTGTGTGTGTGTGTGTGTGTGTCTGTGTCTGTGTGTCTGTGTGTCTGTGTGTCTGTGTGTCTGTGTGTCTGTGTGTAAATTAAACCTCCTACAGTGCGTGTGCCAGCTACTTGGGCAGGGACATGAAGCACTGGATGGACAGAGAGGGTGCTGGAGGTCTTGGCTTGGACACGTAGCTGAGATCTCAACTCTATAGCTGTACCAGTGGGGAATCTTAGTGGGGATCTGGAGAAAGAGGGAGAAACCAGCCCTGGACTGACTGTATTCCCAGTGTGCTCTTAAGGGAAATTGTGCTTGATGCAGAGAGCTGCATCTGGAGATACTGTGTGTGTACCTGTTATCCTCTCAGTGAACGCCCCGCACCGGTGCCAGGGTTGAGGAGTCAGGCTCCTTGATTACTGGCCCAGAGGTGAAGGGGCGTCACATACTGGTTGGCAGTGGTGGTATATCCACATCACATATTGGTTGGCAGTGGTGGGATTACCACATCACGTATTGGTGAACTGTGGTGTGGATATTGAACTCCTGTAAGCAGTGGTCACTAAAGAAGGCATTTGTACTCTCAAGCAGCAGACATTCAGAGTTTCATATCACAACAGTTTTATTTATTATTTGTTAGCTTAGTTAGTCAGGGGAGCCCAGCCAATGATGTCTGTGGAAGATTACAGCAAGTTGACAAGGAGCCAGTTGGCTGATATGTGCCAAGCCAGAGGACTGGTGCATGCCAACCTGACTAAAGGGGAAATGTTTGCAGCCTTAATCACAGCTGCATCAGAGACCAGCAACCAGGAAGACAGCCAGACTGGTCTTGGGGTTGTACTGCTCTCAGAAAAAGGACAGTTCAACCTTTCCTCAGAGGACATAAAAAATCCATCTGGAGTTAAACAAACTTGAAATGGAGGCCAAATGTTTGGAACTAGAATCAGCAGACAGACTGCAGCGATTGGAAGCTGAAGAAAAGGAGAAACAGATGGAACTAGAATCAGCAGAGGGAATGTGGCATTTGGAGGCTGAAAAAAAGAGACTAAGATGTCTGGAAGCCAAAGAAAATGAGAGGCAGAGGCAACGTGAAAAGAAAATGCTCACTCTTCACCAAGGTCATGGAAGTAATGGAGAAGGGAGCAACTGTACCCCAGAAGCAATAAAGGTCAGTAAACGTCTTCCTGAATATCAAGAAAGTGATAATTTTGATAGTTTTATTCATGTTATTTGAAAGAGTATGCAAGCAGTATAATGCTGACTGATGGTTCTGGGTACAGATCCTGACTCCCTTACTCCATGGTAGAGCTGTAGCTGCTGTTTCTAAATTGTCTGATACTGATTGTTTAAATTATAATACAGTTAAAAATTGCTTCTTGAAATGCTTTAACACCTGAAGCTTACAGAAAAAAGTTTCGTGAGCACAGATGCAAGGCAGATGAAAGTGTGTGTGACTATATTGCTGAGTTAGCCCCTTATTTTCATAGGTGGATGAGTGGGTGTCAGGCCACCACTTTTGAAAAGCTGGCAGACCTTTTGGTAAGGGAACAAGCCCTTAGCACTTTGCCTGAAGACATGAGAATCTGTATGGCAGATAGGGAATGCAACACCGGAGATGAGCTGGGAAAAAAATGGGATCTCTACTTAGCAAGCAGGGCATCACTGCACAAGAAATAGACACCTAGTGTTGCACATGGATATAAGGGAACCCATGGTGGGCAGCCTAGGTTAATTCAACAGAGTCGACGTAACAGGGTAAGCCACTAGTTCAGTTACAAGGCCAGGATCAAGGGTTAAATGTTTTAAATGTAACCAATGGGGCCATGTATCATATAGGGGGTCCACAGAGGCAAGGTGGGGAACAAAAGGTAGGGGAGTCAGCAAGAGGGAATAACAGAATACCTGTGGTAAGGTGTCTGGAGACAACAAGGGTACCAAACTACCACAACAGGTTATATCCTATTTCAGCAGATGGGAAACAGGCCACTGTTAAGAGAGAGAGAGCCTCTGGCCTAACCATTATGACGCTTGCAATGGTTAAAAAGAAGTACTACTTGCTTTGGGCAGTCTACTCCAGTCAGAGATTTAGGGGAACCCCATTCCAAATACCTTTGTCTAGGGTTCACCTTGACTGGGAGGGTGGAAAAGGAAGCAAGCAAGCAGGCGTTTGAGGATATTCCTGCATATGTCTTGATAGGGAATGATTTTGATAATGTAGTACCTTGTGTGGATGCAGTGACACAAAGTCAGACTAGGAGACAGGCATGTGGGTCTGGTAGCCTGGGGGGACCCAGACAAACCATACACTTGAAGCCAGGACTGGTGAGGTGGCTACTGCAGAGATGGAGCTACCCTGCAGCAGTGAGTTTGAAGGTGAGCCACAGCTCCTGGTGGGTACTGATGTTCCCTTGGACAGAGCAACTGTAGGGGCAAAGTTGAGTAGCAGTACCCAGGCTGACGGTGAGGCACCACTGCCAGAGGAAACCAGACTTCCTGTGGAAGGGAATCTGGGAAGGGTTACAAAGAGTTGAGACAGCCTCAGCTCTCAGACCCTACACTCCAAGGCTTGAGGGAGGTAGTTAGGGAGGCACTTGATTCTTAAGGAAAAGAGGATTCCGCATGCTTGAACAAAGGGTTACTTTACAGAGAAGAGACCCCTGAGGGAGGGCTAGAGGGTGAAAGAATACAGCAGTTGGTACAGCCCAGAGCCTACAGTGTGGCACTTCTAGCCATAGCCCATATCATTCCCTTTGCAGGTCATATGGCCATAAAGCATACCAAGAAACATATTACGCAGAACTTATATTGGCCTGGGATTGCAAGGGATGTAACAGGGTACTGCAGGACCTGTGAGCAGTGCCAAAAGGTAGGCAAGATAGCAGAAAAGGTCATAGCTCATTTGGTGCCTTTGCTTGTGACTGAGGAGCCATTTTAGAGGGTAGCTATGGATATTGTGACGGCTCTGAGTACCCCAAGTTCTAGAGGGAAGAAGTATATCCTAGTAGTAGTAGATTATGCTACAGGTACCCTGACGTGGTGACCCTGTCCTTTTAGGCAGGGTAGGTTTCCCAAGAGAAATATTGACTGACAGAGGTACCAGTTTCATGTCAAGACTTGCTGGATTGTCTGTAGAAGAGCTGTGGGGTGAAGCTAAACTCTACAATAAAGACCATGCTATGGGCATTTGTAGACCAGTTTAAGAGAGAGTGGGACAAATATATGCCCCATCTGCTGTTTGCATACAGAGAGGTACCCCCCCAGGAATCCACAGGTTTTTCACCCTTTGAGTTGAGGTTTTTCACTCTTTGAGTTGTTGCATGGGCATCGGGTGAGAGGACCTCTAAATCTGATTCACAATGAGTGGGAGGGTAAGTCTGAATCCCACAAGGAGTCTGCTGTGGCATATGTCCTAAACCTCAGGACAAGGCTCAGGGATCTAACAACATGGCAGAACTGCGAGGCAGAAGGCAGGGAGACAAACTGTACCATCTTAAAAAACCTTACCATGACAGGGAGGACCTTGTGCTAAGTATTTACAATAGAAAGCAGGAGGAGTCTGAGGGGGATCCATGGCTAAAGGGAGCCAGCCAGCAAAATCCCAAGCTACCATGGTAGAGCCTAGGGGTGCAGGAATATAATAAGACAGTGCAGCACCGCAGTGGAGTTAGCAATGCCATTGCAGATGGTCTCTCAAGACAGGGTATGGGGTAATGTATTCCCAGATAGACTCACTCCCCTCAAACAACGTTTCTCAAGGGGCACTTGAAAAACTAGCTTGAGTCCTCGTGTGTGTGTGGGGGGGGGGGGTGACAATAGGAGGTACTGCCAGCACAGCTAGCTGGAATTTTGTAAATAATTATATGTCATTTGTGAATATCAAGATGCTGATGTTACAAATGTATTAGAACTGTATGTCATGTGTACATCAAACTGATTTGTACAGACGTTTGTGTTGAAAAGGTATTTGTAAAGTGCTTGTGTTTGAAATGTATCCACAGTGTGCCCTATTGGAGAGAACAGAAATGTACATGCACTGCTGTAACTGTTTAAATGTATATGTTTTAACACAGGAAACTGGAAATCAGGAGGTTAACCTCAGTCCAGCAAACTTTAAAATATAATTAAATCACTTTATAGGCTAGGCTGTAAAGATGTTACCTCACAGGTTTCAATGTAGCCAGAGACATATACTACTCTGGAAGTGTGGAGGTAGGCAACTGTTTTATTACTTCCAGCACCTACCATAGATCTGAGCAAAAGCTCTTGTGTGTGTATTTTTACAGGTAGGTGCTACGTCCTCCCAGGTTCCAGCAATGGGGGTTTGCACTGGAACCAGAAGTCAGAAGACCAGAATATAACTATTGTTTATATATCTATGTATTATGTTACTTTAGTTACATAATTAAGTGTCTTATGTTTTTTGGGGAGCTTTTCTCCCCAGGTCTCCACTGAAAAAGGGCTCTGATCCAGCTGGACTAACCTGGTCAACAAATGTAAAATAAATAAGTGATGTCATTCTGCAAGCTATCTTAGACGTAATATTTTAGATATTATTTTGAGAAGACGCTTAGTGAGACAGAGCATTCTGTACTCTGTCTTGGGCCTGACAACAAGGACCATTCACCACATCATCTGCCTTGTTCTAGTATAAGTTATTAGGGAATAGTGATTCTCTTAGATTCAGTCAGGAATATAGTGAAGCTTAGTTTAGATGCTGTTTTTCCTTTATTTGTCTAAGCCTGTCTTGCAATGTTAATTTAATTATCTCCCATGGTTTTGAACTCTAATGTCACTGTGAACTGACATTTAGCATTGTCTTGTTTTTTATTATTTATTATTAAATATATTTAAACCTTTCATTGCAACCAGCCTTTCCAAGGTGCTTGGGTGTGTGTGTGTGGGGGGAGGGGTGTGCGTGTCTGTGTGTGAGCTACTTGGGTTGGGACACAAAGCACTGGTTGGACAGAGAGGGTGCTGGAGGTCTTGGCTTGGACACTCAGCTGAGATCTCAACTCTATAGCTGTGCAGGTGGGGAGTCTTATTGGGGATCTGGAGAAAGAGGGAGAAACTAGGACTGTGTTCCCCATGTGCTCTTAAGGGAAATTATTTTTGATTGTGCTTGATACCGAGAGCTGCATCGGGAGACAATGTGCGTGTACCTGTTATCCTCTCAGTGAACGTCCCCCACTGGTGCCAGTGGTGAGGACTGAGGCTCCTTGATTACTGGCCCAGAGGTGGAGGGTCATTCACAAGCGTCATCCCAGTCTTCAGTGAAACAGACATATGTCTATCTTTCTCAAAGAATAAAATAAAAAGTGTAATGATTCAATAGGACTCCTCATGTGCAAGCAGCTCAGGAATTCATGCTCATGAGCCAAGTGTATTAGTGCAGGAGACAGTCATCACAATCCATTTTGGATGTACCTTTTAAAGTCTTACTTTACAATTCTTTTTAATATTCTAGTTTTTACTTTGATGAGTTCACATATCAGACTAATTTAGGAAAGTACTCCAAGAGGATCCCAAACTACGGCTAAATGAAATCTACACCTGGGAATGTAGTGCTTGCTTGACAATGACTAAAAGGGATTAAGACTCTGAGCTCTTAAGCTGTTTTCAGTAGTCCAAAGTACAGAAAGCAGTTCTCCTCACCTGTAGCAGAGCAAAGGAAGGCAGAAAGTCTCTTAACAAAACAGTGATCCAGGGCCTCCCCCTCAGAAAGTGATACCTGTGTCCACTGAATTTACCCAGTTAATAAACTAATACTAAAAAAAGCTTCATAAAACTAGAAATGTAATAAAGATAAGGTCAACCCTATGAATGCCTGGGCTATAGAGGATACAAAGTAAAGAAAAGTAACTTATGTGTCTCACCTGAAGGACTTGTGGGTAGTCAAAGACCTGATTCTTGTAGCAGCGTTTCTTCACAGAAGATGTGCCATCTGACAAATTGGTACACTTGTCTAAGATCAGGAAAATGTCTTCATTTTCTGCCCTCAAAGCCTCCAGCTCAGAACGGTATTCAGGATGGATAGCCATTTGTGCTGACAAGATCAGATACCTCCGAAGGCTAAAATACAATTATTATAAACAGATAAGCAATGTTATTTAACTAAACCTTATTTGTCTTGCTACTTTTATTGACTAAGCAAGTTTCTACATACCAGGTCTGACCTTTAGTCCATAAAAAGCCTAGTCATTTCTTGCCATCTTGAGTAACCCAACACATCATGTTATTGAGAGATCACTTGTCTGGCTGAATGTTAATTTCTGCATGAAAGTGCTGTTGAACTACAAGAGTACCATTACATAGGTAAGATTTGAGATAAGTAAAAACCATGAACTTTGAGGGATAATTTGCTGCAATAAATATGTATGTGTGGGTGTTTATTCCCTTCAGGAAACTCAAAGTGCAGCATTCAATAATTCTTGGCTACAGACTTCCAAGATGGCTGCACATCGAGTAACAGCTCAGTTCTGGCTCTCCCAGTCAAAACAAAAACTTAGCAGAGAAAGCTAGTGGACCTAGATTTCTGGGTAAATTTCAGTAACTGACTAGTAAGTGCATTGCCTGGATTCCAGGAAAAAAGAAATATAATGGACCTGGAGGAAAATCAGCTACAAAAGGTGAGGAAAACACACAGACTGGGAGAAGTACTACAGTTGTTCAGCAAGAAGCAGTTCAAGTTCCACACATGACTTCCAGTAACCTAGAGGAAAGTATAAGGCAGCTGCACACAGACATTGTTAAAATAGACAAAACACTGATGGAGTACATCAACACAAACAATAAAAAGCTGGACAAATTGAAGAAGCTCTAAACAGATACTCAGATAAGGTGACAGAACTATAAAACTCAGAGGCTGAAATGGAAAAAAAGGCTACCCGAATATGAGACTGCACAAGAAGAGATGCTTCAAAAAATAACAGAATTAGAGGACAGAGTGTGTAGGGAAAACCTGAGACTTTCTGCTGAGCCAGAGAAGCTGGAAGGAACAGACTGTGTTAATTTTAGAAAAGCAAAAATAAGCAGCTGGACTGGTATTCCACAACAGGAATTATTAATTGAAAGGGCACATTGTGTGTATGCTCCAAATCTGGTAATTAGAAAACAACATAGACCTTTAATAGTAAAGATGCACTCATCGGCAGAAGGAGTTGATTCTGACAAAACTGTGGCAGAAGGACAAAGTACTAAAAGTGGGAGACAGCAGAGTGTTTGTGGAGAATGACTACTTATTGTATACCAAGCAGAAGAGGAGAAAATATATTCCATTATTCAGGGCATATCGAAAAGCAGGAGTGAAATTCAAACTGCTGCACCCAGCCATCTTCAAAATATTTTCCACTGGCGAGAAAAAAATCATTTTTGATAAGGTACATGCTAAGGAGGAAATACAAAAATGAGCTGTGAAACAGGAGGAGGTACTGTTTCATGTCCTTTGGGTGATAAGGACGTATTTTCCACTGTTTCAACAGAAAATGCCTGAGAGAAGGAAAAAAATATAAGAGTTGACTAGAAGAATCAAGAATACGTTGGAAATGAAACACAGACAGGAAATGGGAGACAGTAATGAACAGGATTAAAGCTAGTAACTTTGAAATTGACAAATGTGGCATGATAAAGCAATAATTATATTTGTGAAACATGACAGAACAAGAAAATCTGAAAATATTGGACTTCCTTGGACTTTGTTAAACTTGCAGGGAACTTTAAACCATGTGTCCTGCTTCATGTTACTAATGTTCGGAGAATAAAATCAGTAACTTGGAAATGATAAATACAGGATTACAAAGCAATAACTGTACTTATGAAATATGGCAAAACAAAAGGATTTGAAAATATTGGACTTTTGTGGACTTTGGTAAACTTGTGGGGGACTTTAAAGCATATACCCTAGTTCACATCATTAATCTTCAGAAAAATACTTGGGAAACGGTAACAGTAGGGAGAAAATTAACTGTAAATAAACTCTTCAACTTTAATGGTGCATGCCTCTATTTGCAAGCTATGAAGTCAAGTTTTTTCATTCATTTTTAAATGTAGTGAGTGTGCTAATATTTTTCTCTTTTTCCTTCTTCAGTTTTAAGAAATGTAGGCACTGTAATGTTAAAAAAGGGAGAAGGAAGGGTTTGGTTAAGACAGCATGACAAAAGAAAAATTAGTGTGCTTTTTCTCATGCTTGCATAAAGGAATGACTGGGTAAAGGCCCTTGGCTTTATCCAGTTATAAGTTTTAACAGAAAGCAAGTAAATGAAAAAGAATATTTAATATTATAAGGTTTTTATCTAGTAAACAATGTATCCTTCGCAGTTTTGTGTTTGGTTTGCATGTCCTTAGAAGACAATCTGATAAAAAGAAATGGCTTGGAGAAAGTGTTTACTGAAAGCATTCAAGTGTTTTCTTTGCTGGGAGAGCTATAAAGATAAGACAAAACCAAACATCACTTACTAAAAGCACAGACTGTACAATGCATCTTAGCTCAAATAACATTTCTTTTTGGTTAGCCCTAGTCTCTCTGTGTGGCTGTCAGTTTAGAAATGTTGTTCTTATTAGGAAGGTAAAACTTCGAATTTTGAAGATGAATAAACTTTTGTGTGTTATTGTTTGTCTTTTCGGCTTTTCCCGGTTAGGGGTTGCCACAGTGGAACTCCGGTCCGCTAATGACTGGCAGTCGATTTTTATGGTGCCGAGTTGCCAGCCCGATGCCCAACCTTCAGCGAAAGCACGCCCATTCACGAATGTCTTTTGGAGGCCACTCGACCACGGGGTGGACATGCAGACTCCACACAGAAGGCACTCCAGCTGAGAATCGTGTGTGTTATTATTAAGTTAATAGGTTTTAGAGGGCTATTGAGGGTGTTTTTTTTATGTTTGAGGGCTTTTAATAAAACAAAGTTTTGTAAGAAGTCATAGGTTCAAAGAGATATGAAAAGAAACAACTATATAAAAGACCAAGCTGCCAAACAATATATGCATGTAACATAAAAGCTGGAACTAGACATCTAACAAAAAGCATTTATACATAGAAGGTGGGAACAATACATAAAAAATGATGTTCTCATATTTTAAATCTAAATGGTCTCACAAATAAATACAAAAAAGAAAGAGGACTGAACCACATTACAAATACAGAGTGCAAACAGCTATACTACAGCAGACACACCTGGAAAGAACTGAACATGTGAATTTGATAAAGAAAGGTTTCATTATGGTTATTCAGCAGAATACTTGGGACAAAGGAAATGAGGAGTACTTACATTAATTGCAAGAAGAGCTCCAACAGTGACAGAAGGGGAAATGACAATTTTCCACCTAAAACTGCTATAATGGAGTTTATAAGAAAATTCTGGGAGAAATAATCAGCTTTCAGCAAGGAATGTTACTCAAAGGTGGGGAATGGAATTTGGTTTGCAACAGTGAAGATATGTCTGGAGAGCCCAGAAGGGTTTGGCATGAAAAATGTGAATTCAGTACCAGGAGTTTGGAGTGAATTTACATATTATTCCCAAAGATACAAAAACTGAGCTACACTAGATAGAATTTATATTTCACAGGAACATATGCACTCAATTGAAGGTCTTGAAACACACCCAATAACTATTTCAGATCACGTGCAAATAACTAAAATAAAACCACATGGTAATGAAATAAAAACGAGACACTGATTGCCTTAAAAATGAGATACTGGTTGTCTTCCCACCTATCTGCTGAAAAGAGAAGAATTTAAGGAATGGGATTTGGAAATTACTAAGGAACTATTAGAAAAGATAGACATTTCTTCTGAAAATATAGCTAGGGGGTGGGATAAAATTAAAGTGGAGTTTAAAACTAGGGTGGAAATAAAGGGAAGGGAAATTTGGTTAAGAAGTAACAACAATTATTTAGGCGGGCTGACAAATGTTAAAGTATTGCAAAATAGGGCAAAACTCACAGAACAAGAGGAGGAGCCACTGCAGAATGCTAAACAGAAAATAAGGGATTACCTTAACAATATGCGTGAGATTAGAAAGATTGCTGTCAAACAAATGTTTTTTTTTACCATAACTTTAGAGCACAAAATGTTTAGCAGAATGACTCAGGCAAAAAAGAAAGAAAGGGCTGTCACCAAGCTTAGGGAGCCTATAATAAGGAAGATAAAAAGAAATCCTATAGACATACTAGAATATTTTGGAAATTTTATAAAAGTCTGTATAAGGCAGAGAAAAATGGAAATCAAGAAAAGGTACAAATGGAAATGGAAACATTTGCTTGACACTATTCCCCACTCGGGCACAATAGATTAACTCTCTCAACTAGGCATCAGTCCGTATGTTACCTGATGAGTAGCAAACTGGCTCACTGACAGAAAGTACAGTTGTGAACACTTACCATAAATGTAGATGTTAAAGTGTATTCACTGTTGCAGTCATTACATTTGGGTAATCTGCTGGCAGGTTGCCCTCAGTCGGGCCTGAATAACAAAGTCTTGGGTCCTGCGTCGGTTGCTGTCTCCTCTTCCATGACGTCAGGGGTATAAAACATGCAGTCAACGCCATTTTATTCAGTCTTTCTTGCCGCACGGTGCCCGAAGCAGAAGCAGTTTGCAAGTGCCGGTCGGCCGACTCCTGAAATCTTTGCATTCGAGTTTCAGAACCAAAGTCTTCAAACTAAAGCTAAGTACCCTGTTGGGGGAAACTTTTTCTTGCTCCTTACCGATGTCAGTAAACGTTAATAATTATATTACTTGTGGGAAGCAAATACCTCATAAGGATTTTCATTTATGCTGTATTTCTTGCCTAGGCCCAGATCATAACGTTCCTTGCTGTTGGTTTTGTGCTAGATTTAACCAACGCACTATTAAGCGTCGGTATAGTTTTGCTTCTAAATATTTTGGACCAAGATTTAATTATCCTGAAATGTCATCTGTTAGTAATCTGACTACTGGAGTTCACAAAAAACACAAAGAAAAAGACAAAGACAGACCGTTGAGGTCCAGAACCAACGACAAAGCTTCTCCTAAGTCAGTCGCCAGTTCGCTGGTACTCAGTGAGGCACTTTCGCAGCTCCTGATACCCGCTACTTTTGAATTGCAGGCCTCTACCGAGACCCATTCGGAGTCCGGTATGCCATGAGATTCTCAGAGTATTGAACCCTCGGATTTCTCTCCCTTGGATGGGTCTGGAGCCGCTGAGCAGGCACCGGCTTCTGAGGGTGTTTTCAGGCCTCAACATTTTTATATAAAACTGAAGCCAACCTCAAAAACAGGTCAAAAGCATCTTCTATGTCTAAAAAACTGATGCATGAGCCACATGCTCAGGCCCCTATGCCTAAAAAACAGATGATCAAAACGGCTGAGGACTTAATTACCTTGATCAGGGGTTCCCAACCCCCCCCCCTGGCTAAGAGGCGTAGGTAAGACACTGATTATGAATCTTCAGATCAGGTTTCCATTTCTTCTGATCAGGAATTTTCCATTCCACCCTATGAGGATTCTGATGCAGAGGAATCCATCCCATCTGCATCTCCTCCTGAGGATTACTCTTTTGGAGAAACTTAGCATACTTTAAGGGAACACTTTCACTGGGAGAGTCAGGACTTCTCTGAATCAAAAAAGGGGCTTAGGGATTTCCTTCTTCTTCCTCAGCATAGGTCTTTGGCTATACTTCCTGTATTACACATTGTTGATGATGTGTTTTCGGAATCAAGCATGGCTCCTGATTCCCTACCTCCGGCTCCTAGTAAGCCAGACAGATATTACAGGGTTTCTGACTCCCGCAAATTTCTTTTCAAAAATCCTGCTGCGGACCCCGAGACTATTTCACAGGGTCCCAAGGGTGTTATGGCCTCTACAGCCAAAAATCCTACCCCCTCTGATAGAGATCCCAGAGCGCTGGATAGATGGGGAAAGAAGGTTTATACGTCTGCTACCTTGGCAATCAGAGCCTTAAACTGCCAGTTTCATATGCTTAAATATCAGCAGCATGTTATGGGCCTACTGAAACAGAAAATGATGTTGATTTCTGATTGTGTGGAAAATAAAGAGTTACAGGAATCATTGCATTCAGCAGAACAGGTTGGAAAGCATACTTTGCAATGTGGTTTTGATTCCTTGGAGGCCCTCTTGCAGGGCCGCAGTTACTGGATCTGTAATTAGAAGGCATGCCTGGCTCAAGGAGCAAAATCTGCCTGATCATGTTAAAGCTAAATTGTTGGATGCCCCCTTGCAGCATGACACTCTGTTTGGTAATAAGGCAGAAGAGGTTTTAAAGAAAATGGAAGACAAAGCTAAATCTATGCAAACTGTAAAAGATTTCTTTCAAGTGCAGCCACCCAGGTTCAGTAGGCACTGGCCTACTAAAAATTGGTCCTTTCCTGTGTCCAACAGAGCCACTCACGGCAAATCCAGGCACTCAAAAGGCTCCAGATACCAATCACAGGGTTCTTACAGGTCAAAGCAATGGGGTGCCTCCACCTCCAAATCTGGAGGAAACAAAGGACAACCCTACAGTAAGCAGTCTCAGTGACTTTCCTCTACCATCACCAAGCACTTATCTTTTGGCAGCCCCCTTGGAGGGGAAACTAGCACTTCATGCTCAAAATTGGCAGTTAATTACCCAGGACAAGTGGGTACTGAACATAGTATCCCAGAGGTACAGATTTCATTTCCATACTTTGCCAATTCCAAACGGATGGCCAGATCTGCCACAAAATCAGTGGACAGAGGCTCAGAAACAAGTTATGTCCCTCATGGATATGAGGGCTATTCAACCAGTATCAGAAAAGGAAAAAGAACAAGGTTTTTATTCAAGACTTTTCCTGGTACCCAGAAAAGACAATTCTTGGCGTCCAATACTGGATTTATCAATTTGAACACGTTCCTGGACATTCCAAAATTCAAAATGCTGACTTTAAAACAGCTACTACCTATGCTGGGAAGAAACGCTTGGTTAGTGACTCTAGAATTAAAAAAGGCATACATGCATATCCCAATAAGGGAATCATGCAGAAGATACCTCCACTTCAAGGCAGCTTTTTTGCATTATCAATTCTCTGCACTGCCCTTTGGCTTATCTACTGCGCCCAGGGTCTTTACAAAGTGCCTGGCACCAGTAATTGCAGACAAAGAGGCATACAAATTTATCCTTATCTGGATGACTGACTCATTCAAGCAGAGGACAAGGACACTCTTCTTCAACATCTGGCATTTGTAAAAAGGCCTCTAACATGCCTAGGGTACACAGTAAATGAAAAGAAATCCCAACTGGTACCCTCTCAAATAATTGCATTCCTAGGTGCAAGCTTGAATACAGCTGCCCAGATGGCTTACCTTACGCCAGACAAACAAAGGCAACTGACAATATACTTCAAACAAATGGCAACAAAAACCCAGTTATCTGCAAGACAAATTCTGCAGGCTTTGGGATTCATGGCATCCTGCATTCTACTAATTCCATATGCAAGACTGCATATGAGGAAACTTCAATGGTACCTAAAAAGTTTATGGAGCCAACATTGTCACAGTCCAATGATACCTCTCATTCCCTGCCTGCAACAGGAGTTTCTTTGTTGGGCGGAGACATGTCACCAAAACAAGGGACTGTCATTCACTCTGCCCCCTGCCACCCAAACCCTAACTACAGACGCATCAGACTATGCTTGGGTGGCCCACCTGGTGGGGAGGTGCATTCAGGGCAAATGGAGCCCAAAACAAATGCATCTGCATATCAACCAGAAAGAGATGGTAGCTGTTCAGAATGCTCTGACAGCCTTCAAGGACTTACTTTATCCAGGATAACTATTGATAAAGACGGACAACACCACGGTTATGTGGTACATAAACAAGCAGGGGGGTACACATTCCTACCCCCTTTGCAGACTAGCCATGGCATTGTGGAGCACGGCTTTGACTTACCAAATATATCTTCAAGCTCAATTCCTGCCAGGAAAACAAAATACTCTGGAAGACGACCTAAGCAGAAATCTTATGGAACCACATAAATGGAAACTGGATCCACAAATCTTCAGCATGTTAACACAGAAATGGGGGAGCCCAGACATAGATCTATTTGCCTCTCCCCAAAATTATCAGCTGGACAAATTCTGCACAAGAATTCATTACAAAAAAAGCATGGAAAGTGGACGCCCTATCCTTCAGCTGGAAAAACCTATCAGTCTATGCCTTTCCCCCCTCTGACTCTTCTCTCCAAAGTCTTAATAAAAGTCAGACAGGAAAGGCCAAAAATGATCCTAGTTGCTCCAGACTGGCCTTGACAACACTGGTACCCACTTCTAAGGAATATGTCTCAACTCCCCCCTTGGTACTTGCCTCAAATACCTCATTTACTGTCTCAGCAGAACAATCAAATTCTGCACACTCTGCTCCAAACTCTGAACCTTGCAGCATGGCTGATCATTTAATTATTCAAACAATACCTCTCAGTAAATCTGTGATGGATGTCATTTTGGAAGCCAGAAGGCCTAGTACTAGAAAATCTTATGCTGATAAATGGAAGAGATTCTGTGCTTGGAACCACAAGGAACAGACACAGCAAAGTCCAATATTCCTCAGATTTTACAATATTTGACTGAGATGCTTGACAAGGGCCTATCTTTTTCTTCAATAAAAATCCATGCCTCTGCCATCTCGGCTCATTACAACACAGAGCCTCCCCTCTTTTCTTATGCTTAAACAACATCTTAGAGGGGCAAAAAATTTAAGGCCTCCCAGAAGATCTCCAACTCCTGCATGGGACTTCAATTTTGTGCTGGAAAAACTGACCCTGCCTCCTTTTGAACCAGCAGCTACTGCGGATATAAAATTTCTATCTTGGAAAACAGCTTTTCTCTTGGCAGTCACTTCAGCAAGAAGGGTTTCAGAACTACAGACTCTCATGGCTGTGGAGCCTTTTATTACATTTTACCCGGACAGGGTATCCCTCAGGATCAATCCTTCTTTTATGCCTAAGGTGGTATCCAGTGTGGATCTTAACCAGACAATTCACCTGCAAACTTTTTACCCAAATCCGCAGAACAAGGGGGAGCGGATTCTGCATTCATTGGATGTATACAGACAACTAAGATTCTACTTGAACAGGACCAAATTTCTAAAAGTCTGAGCAACTACTGGTAGCATTTCCTGCAGGGTCAGAGGGGAAGGCTGCATCACAGCAGACTATTTCAAAGTGGATAAGCCACTGCATTCATTTCTGCTACCTGCAGTCGTGAGGGATTTGGGCACCCAGCTTGATAACAACCTGACTTTTGACCACTATGTTGCTTTTATTGTACGGAAAACCTTCTACATGGTTCACCTCATAAGCAAGGGTATCTCATCCAGGGACAAGGAGGTCATAACATCCCTATATTCTTCCCTTATAAGGCCCATTATTGAATACAACACCCCTTTCAGCATATACCTCACAAAGCACATGCAGCAGCTGGACAGCCCACTGAGGTTCCTCACCAGGAGAATCCAGGGCCTCTAACATCTACCATACACAGATAGGCTAAAAGCCCTATCCCTCTACTCAGTTTCATACAGACTCCTGAGAGGTGACCTTTGTCTGACATACAAGGCGATCACGGAACCCACCTTGATAGGACTGCTGCATATCCACAAGTCAAGCTCCACTCGAGTAACCCACACGCGTGGCCTCAATCTGGTCTGTGACATCAACAAGACTTGTTGCCAGGACAGATTTGTGTCCCAGAGACTTCCCCATCTATGGAACAGACTCCCTCTTCACATCAAGCAGAATACTTCTTTACTCCTTTTTAAGCACAACCTGAATAACTGGATAGAAAAAAGAAAAAATACTTCTGGAATTCCACCTATGTCCCTGCTGGACAGGGGCATTGGGTGCTGATTTGTCTAAACATGGGCTAAACTCTTGGCTAGGCTTATAAGGGCCACAGGGCCAATAGCCTAGTAACCTCCTACGATCCTATGAAATAATTAAAGATGCCAAGGCAGGTAGAGGAGGCTCAATTACTAACAATTAGGATAGGAGGAGATGAGATAAAAATGGTGGTGTATAACCAATCTCCAGAAAATTCCCCAGAAATAGATGGTATTCATATGGAAGTTTGGAAGCTAGGATGGAAAAAAATGACAAGGATCTGGAAGGTTTTGTTTAAAGTTATTATAAGAGGAGAAGTACCAACATCCTAGAAGAAAACTTTAGCAGCTGCAATACATAAAAAGAGTAAAGATCCATCGGATCCAGCTTCACACAGGCCCATTTCATTACTAAATCATGATTAGAAAGTGTTTACATCTATAATGGCTAAAATAATGGGCAAAGTGATGCTGAAATTGATAGAAATGGATCAATAAGTTTTTGTGGAGGGGAGGCAAACATTTGACATTAACAGAACACTGATGATCCAGACAGAAGCTGAATGTAAGAAAATACCACTGTTGTTGGTGGGTCTTAATGCAGGGAAAGCATTCTACAGAGTAAGCTGGGATGTTATGAGCAAAGCAATGGAAGCATTTGCATTCCCTGATAAAATTATAAGGTTGATTAGGAGGATATATGAGGGATCGGAAGCAAATATTTAAAGGGGGTGGGGGTCCTTTCTGATAATCTTTACTTGAGCAGAGGAACCAGGCAGGGGTGCCCTCTCTCTCCTTTGTTATTTGCATTACATTTAGAACCAGTGGCAAAGAAAATAAGGAATTCAGAAATTCAAGGATATAATTGGTATGGTAGTCAGGAAAAAGCTGGCTCTATTTGCAGATGGCATTACTTTATACCTGATAAAACCAGAAAGGGGCACCACAGTGCTGTGGAAAATAAGATAGTTTCAAACCTTTTTGGGATACAAAATTAATAAAGCTAAAAGAAAAACAATAGCGGTAAATTATGTAGCCACACACAAATTAGTACACCAATATCCCTACTCACTGGGACATGATAAAATGAAGTGTTTAGGAGTATGGATAAAAATGATACCGGTGTGGCAGCTAGGTGTATACATATATATATATATATATATATATATATATATATGGGAAGAGACTAAACAAAAAAGAATAAAAAACTGAGAAAATAGAAGCTCTGTTACATGGATATCGATGGTAAGATACAAGCAGTTAAATTGTTTTTAGTCCTTTAGTCTTATACACAGGTCAGGCATATTTTTATCAACCAGACGAAAAGCTGTGGATACAATTAATAAACAGCTGGAGGATTTTATCTGGGAGGGGAAGATGGCAAGAGTCAAGTGGGATAAGCTTATTCTTCCATAGAACAGGGTGGACTGGGATTAACTGAGTTGATGGGGTATTTCACAGCAACACAGTTAAGGCTCCTATACATAGCACAAACAGAAAACTTTAATTCAAAGTGGAAAGATATAATGATGAAACGGGGAAGCTCAACTAACAGGGAGAGAATGGGACTTCAGCTTCAGACCTTTAAGTAGAATAACAATAATCATGCAGAATATTATATTCATAAAGTAGCAGAAGGTATTCTAAGAACTAAGCCAACACGGGAATGGATAAAGGAGAGTCTGCCGATAGGGATGACTGCAATTAGGGATACAGACAAGAGGCAAGAGGGGGTGGGAATATATTGCAGAAAACTAGCAAAGGAACTAATGTATTAGAAGCAAATAACTAGACAGGGAAAGGTAACAGAATGGGAAGACACCAAGAACCTATTTGGACTGCAGGTTAAAGATTGCCTTCCATATCAAGGATTGATATCAGAGTACAGGGAAAGGGAAAGAAACAGGAGGGTCCTAAATGAAAGACCAGCACTAGTGGAGTTTTTAGCAGAAGCTATAACAGAAGTTGTCATTAAGAAAGGAATAATTAGTAAAGCATATAAAATATTGCATGATAATTATAAGAATCAATCAGATGAGGTTAGAAAGGATTGATGAGAGATTGGATAAGCAATTCAAAAATAAACAATGGAGGGATATATATATATATATATATATATATATATATATATATATATATATACACGTCTCCTAAATATGCAACAAAATATAGAATAATTAGGATCTTTGTCTGGAAGTGTTTACATAGGTATTTTTATACCCCAAGCAAACTCAAAAACATTTTTCCTCAAGTAGACAGCAAATGTTGCAGGTATAATGGGGAAGAAAAGCTTAACTGGGAACATATTTTCTGGGAGTGTAATTAGTTGGCCAGTTTTAAAGATTCCCTACAGACTGTTCTGTCGGAGATGCTGCGTGAGCAAATTGGAGTAACTAGGGAAATGCTTTTGAGCTATGATACAGAATTGGAATTGCCTAGAAAAAGTAGGCCTTGTAATTATGATAGCTGCCAAAAAAAGCAATTACTAGAAAACGGAAATCAAACTCTAAACCAACTTTATTAAAAGTAGCAAAGATAGTAACAGAGATAAAACAACTGGAACTGGAATCTTTAGAAAAGGGTAGGAGCAAATTACATAGAAAAAAATGGAAAATGTGGGATCAATACATGCCGAGGAAGTTTAAAAAAAAGGCAGGATTTGAATGAGCTACGTAATTGTTGACTTACAATGACTAGATATATTAAAAGTGATGTATAATGTTTGAAACTACAGTTGTGCTAGCACAGTTTGTAATTGTGTCACTACGGTTTATTTTCAATTGTATAAATGTAAGACTGCCTTTGCCATACATGATTATTTAATAAAGATGTTTCTTGCAAAAAAAATAATTTTTGACTACAATAGATTTATTAACAAACTTTAAATATTCTTTTTGCTACCTGTCAACTATCACCTCTTCTAAGACTAACTAGTCTTCTGTGGGACAAGAACTGATCAGACTGTTCATTCTCCTGTAACATCAGGCAGCCATCAAGGGTCTTCTTCACTAACCCGCAACTCCAGCAATGGCAGACTGACTTGGCCCACAGTACAAGCCATCATACATGCTCACTGCAACACAAGTCAAACTAGAGTTAAAATACACAGTTTGGCAAGCACATACGCTTAGAGCACCTACTACTGCATGGCCCTGCAATGGCATTACAACTAGTCTCCAGTCAGGATAATGAAAACAGACACAATTCAAAAGTGCAATATGCTTTCTGAAGGGAGATCTATTACTTCGTCAGACTGCTGTAAAAAGGTAGCAAAAATATTAGGAAATGCAAAAACAAGAAAATGATGCTGAGGAAAGCATATCTGGAACCCAGTTCTGCACTCACTTCCTGCTTTTATACTTGTTTGCAAACTGATGGATCTAGGACAAGTAACTTTATGACATACTCAGAAGCCATTAACTGTATCCCAACTATTACAAAAACACAAACACTGAAAGTGCCAATGATGCAAACAACCAACCAAATATCCTGCATGAATTCATGCTTCAAGCAAACAAAGATCACTGGAAGTAAAACAAATGCAAAAAAACAAAGTTAAGTGTTTCTGCCCTTGAACCTTCACTCCCCAAAAAACTTTTATATATAGAAGTCTAAATATGGAGGCCAAAGCTAAAATGTGAAGTAATTCAGCCAACAACGAGTCAGAGATGGTGTGTGATTGAATAACGTCAAAGAAATTGAAAAGTAAGAAGCACAAAACAGAGATGTGACCAGTGCTTTTGAAGGGCCCAGAAACCTGGACAGCGAAGACAGGGTAGCTCATGAAGCTTGAGGTTATACTGATGACATGCCTGAAGCAAGTAGAATGATTAATATTCTCGATGACAGATGAAGACAGGAGACCATCAGTAGTAAAAGCCAAATAACCCCAATTACAAAGACTTCAAGAAAAGATTACTGAGGGTTTGGTCAAAAGTGCAAGAGAAGATGAGAATACCCAGACAAGAGACAGACAGATTTGCTTAAGAAAATACCTGAGGAAGGCAGGTATGAATGTTGAGGAAAGTAAGAGAGTGGCTTTGAAATGAGTAGAAGTTGCAAAATTATTAGTTATGTACTTACCGTAACTTGGTATCTGTGTTGTCCTCTTCTCATTATGCTTCATGTATGGGTCTCGGATCCAACTTGGCCACCTCTCACAGACTCCTACTTCCAGGCTCAAACTCCTCCCTTACCTATAATCCCCCATGTCTAGCCCAACCTTCTCAGATCAAGTTTACTGCCCCATAAGCCAAGAAGGAGAAGAAAGATAACAAGGAGCTCAGCCTGGAATCAAGAATCCAACAAAGGCTATCTAGATCCTCTAGAAGCATATCCAATCTGGAGGGGGATGGTTGGGTGGAGAGGTGAAGCAGAATGAGAAGAGAACAACACAGATACTAAGTTATGGTAAATACAGAACTAATAAATCTGATATTGTCCCTCTCATTCTGCTTCACATATGGGTCAGAGTCCCCAGCTACATGATTTACTGGGTGATCTCAAGGAAGGATATGCCACAGCAACGATGAACCAAAATACATCCTGCTCCAGGATATGACATCCAGTTTATAGTGGAACACAAAGGTATGAGAATTAGACCAAGTGTCTGCAGCACAAATGTCATTAATGGGGATCCTGGAAGAAAAAGCAGCTGACGCAGCAATGGATCTTGTCGAGTGACCTTTTGGAGGGCACGGCAACTACTAACCATTCTTTTCATAAACAAAGGTAATACAGTTAGTAATCCACTTTGCAAATGTCACTTTTGAAACAGCTTGACCCTTATGATTAGGAGAAAAATAAACAAATAACTGCTCCAACTTCCTGAACTGTTTTGTCCTATGGAGGTAGAACTGGAGCTGCCTGTTGACATCTAAGGAATGCAGAAGGTATTCTACTTTGTTAGAATAACCAGGAAAGAACACCAGTAATTGAATACATTGGTTGACATTGGAAGATCTAGCCACCTTCAGCAAGAAAGAAGGGTTAGTACAGAGAGAAACTCTATCTTTGTGAAAAAAGATGTACGGATGTTTGGAAAAGAGTGCTTGCTATGTGGATACCCTTTTAGCTGAAGTAATGGCAACAAGAAAAGTGAATTTCCAAGTCAAAAACTTGAAGTCACAGCCCTTAGTCAGCTCAAAAGGACTCTGGGTCAAGGCTTGCAGAAACAGAGCGAGATTACATAGAGGAGTAGGATCTTTAATAGGAGGGTGCAAAAGAAAAACACCTTTTATGAACAACCTAGCAGAAGCAACAGATCCTGAAGGCAATCCTGAATGGAAACTGGAAATGGCCACCAACTGAAGTTTAATGGTAGCAAAATAAGAACCTTGCTTATATAAAGATTCCAAAAATGACAGAATAGATGGAATCAGAGCTGAAAAGGGATCAATGTGATTGTTGACTGCCTAAATGGAAAACCTCTTCCACCTACTTTTGCATACCTACTTAGCAGATGCTTTCTGACAGGCCAAAAATATAGCTTTGACTGGAGAGGAAAACCTGGACCCTCTAACAATCATAGGAACTGGAGAAACCTTGTAGTTAACTTGAGAGTGAGGAGATCATGGTGGGTCCAAATGTCGGGTGAGAAAGGAGGTCCGGTTTTCATTCCAGCATCCCTGGAGCATGTCTAGGATGAGACCAGAGTGAGGGGAACCACACCTGATGAGCCCAGAAGGGGCAGTAAGGATTAGTGTACTCTTCAACTGTTTGGCTTTCTGAAGAAACTTTGGAATCAAAGGAAGAAGGGGACAGGCATACAGGAGTCCTGGAGGCCAACCGTGAACCACAGCATTCCTTGGGGAATCCCCTAAAGGGGGGATCAGAGCTAAGAAAAGTACAGTTGTGTACACTTACCATAAATGTAGATGTTCGAGTGTATTCACTGTTGCAGTCATTACATTTGGGTTATCCTGCTGGCAGGTTGCCCTCAGTTGGCCTGAATTCCAAAGTCTTGGGTCCTGCGTCGGTTGCTGTCGCCTCTTCCCTGACATCAGGTCGTCAGGGGTATAAAAGATGCAGCCGACGCCATTTTATTTAGTTTTTCTTGCCCCAGATGTCAGGTGCCCCCAAAAAGGTAGGCTAAAAATATGTAAGTAAAACATACGTGCACCAAAATAAGCTTTATCTTCATCTATAAGCAAATACACCACCTAGGTTGTATAGATTAGAGAAGTAAAGATAAGTTCCAGCAAAAATTAGGGGGATGGTGGCAGGGTAACCTGGACTGCAACAGTGAATACACTCGAACATCTACATTTATGGTAAGTGTACACAACTGTACTATCTTCTTCATGTTTCACTGTTGCAGTCATTACATTTGGGTTGAGTCCCAAAGCTATGGTTGGGGGGCTGCAGCTAAACAGCATTAGGAGCGGCTATGAGGCCCTGCAGAACTGCAGTGGCAAAGCCTGCCCTGGATTTAGAGTAAAGAGGCAGATTGCAATGTTTTGTAAAGGTATGCACTGAACTCCAAGTAGCAGCCTCCAAAATGTCTTTGGTTGGTACTCCCCTGAGAAAGGCTGCAGAAGTGGCTGCAGCTCTGGTTGAATGTGGCCTAATGCCTTTGGGCACTGGTTTGCCATACTGTGAGTAGCAGAAACAAATGCAGTGGCCTATCCACTTTGAAATAGTCTGCTTGGAGATAGCCTTTCCTTGTGATGCTGTGGCATATCCCACTAGTAATTGCTCTGTCTTTCTGAAAACTTTAGTTTTGTCCAAGTAGAATCTAAGTTGTCTGTGTACGTCCAAAAAATGCAGAATTTTCTCTCCCTTGTTCTGTGGGTTTGGATAAAAGGTTGGTAAATGAATTGTTTGGTTAAAGGCAATACTGGATACTACCTTAGGCCTAAATGTAGGGTTTGTTCTCAGAGAGACCCTGTCTGGATAGAAAATGATAAAGGGTTCCGCAGCCATGAGAGCCTGTAGCTTTGAAACTCGTCTTGCAGAAGTTATTGCTAGGAGCAGAGCTGTTTTCCAAGTTAAGAACTTTATGTCCGCAGTAGCAGCTGGTTCAAAAGGAGGTAAGGTGAGTTTTTTCAAGGCATAGTTGAGGTTCCATGCAGGTATTGGTGTTCTACTTGGAAGCTTTAAGTTTTTGGCTCCTCTGAGGGACTGCCTTAATAAACGATGGGAAAAAGAGTGGTGGCTCTGTATTGTAATGTGCCGAAATGGCAGAGGCATGGATTTTAATTGATGAAAAAGATAGGCCTTTGTCCAGCATCTCCGTTAAATATTGAAAAATCTGAGGAATATTTGGGACAGCTATATCGGTTCCTTGAGCTTGGTTCCAAGCGCAAAATCTCTTCCATTTCCCAGCATAGGATTTTCTAGTACTAGGCCTTCTGGCTTATCCATCACAGCTTTACTGAGAAGTGTGGTTTGTATGGTTACATTATCTGCCATGCTGCCAAGTTTAGGGTCCTGAGTTGGCTGTGCAGAATCTGATTGTTTTGCTGAGACAGTAGATGAGGTATTTAAGGTAAGGTCCAGGCTGGGCATTGAGACAAATTTTCTTAAGATCGGATACCAGTACTGGCGTGGCCAGTCTGGGGCAATCAGAATCATTTTTGGTTTCTCCTGCCTGACCTTTAGGAGTACCTTGGGGAGGAGAGGCAGTGGAGGAAAGGCATATACTGATAGGCTTGTCCAGTTGAAAGACAAGGCGTCCACTTTCCAAGCTTGTCTGTGATAAGTCCTTGTGCAGAATCTTTCTAGTTGATTGTTTTGAGGAGAGGCAAATAGATCTATATCCGGGCGTCCCCATTTCATTGTTATCATGCTGAAGACTTGTGGATCCAGGTGCCACTCATGGGGATCCATGAGGCTTCTGCTTAGTTTGTCTGCCAGAGTATTTTCCTTTCCTGGAAGGAATTGTGCCTGCAGATGAACTTGGTAAGTCAATGCTGTGTCCCATAAAGCCATGGCTAGTCTGCACATGGGGTAAGAATGAGTGCCCCCCTGCTTATGTACCACATGACCGTGGTGTTGTCTGTCTTTATCAGTAGTTGTCCCGGATGAAGTAGGTCCTTGAAGGCGGTCAGGGCATTTTGAACAGCTAGCATCTCTTTTTGATTGATATGTAGATACTTTTGGTTTGTGGACCAGGTGCCCTGAATGCCTCTTCCTGCCATGTGTGCCCCCCAGACATAATCTGATCCATCTGTCGTTAGGCTCTGCCTGGCTAGGGGTAGTGAGAATGGCTGTCCCTTGTTTTGGTGACAAGCCTTGGCCCACCATCGAAATTCCTGTTGCAGGCAGGGAATTAGAGTAATCATTGTTTCCAGGCTGTGGCAATGTTGTGTCCAGACACTTTTTAGGTACCATTGAATTTTCCTCATATGCAGTCTTGCATATGGAATTAGTAAGATGCAAGATGCCATGAAGCCCAAAGCCTGCAGAAATTTTCTTGCAGATAACTGGGCCTTTGTTGCCATTTCCTTGAAATAGGTAGTCAGTTGCCTTTGTTTGTTTGTCTGGAGTGAGATAAACCATGTGGGCAATTATATTTAAGCTTGCACCCAGAAATATCTCTCGAGAGGGTACTAGTCTTGATTTATTTTTGTTGACTGTGTACCCTAGGCCTGTTAAGAGTTTTATCACAAAAGTCAGATGCTGTAGTAGAATGTCCTTGTTCTCTGCTTGCATGAGGCAGTCGCTCAAGTAAGGATATATTTGTATTCCTCTTTGTCTGCAGTAAGCAATTACTGGTGCCAGGCACTTTGTGAAGACCCTAGGTGCAGTAGATAAGCCCAAAGGGCAGTGAAGAGAATTGGTAATGCTTTGAGCCAGCCTTGAATCTGAGGTATCTTCTGCATGATTGTCTGATTGGGACATGCAGGTATGCCTCTTTTAGGTCTAAAGTCACAAGCCAAGCCTTGCTGCCCAACATGGGCAGAAGCTGCTGTAAGGTCAACATCTTGAATTTTGGTATATTCAGGAAAGCGTTTAGAATAGATAGGTCCAGTATTGGTCTCCATGCTTTGTCCTTTCTGGCTACCAAGAACAGTTTTGAGTAAAATCCTTGTCCCTGCTCTTGCTGTGGTACTTGTTGAATAGCCCTCATGTCCATGAGAGCTGCGACTTGTTTTTGAGCCTCTGCCCATTGATTTTTTGGCAGGTCTGGCCAACCGTTTGCCCTTGACAGGGTATGGAAATGAAACTTGTAGCTTTGTGACACTATGTCTAGAACCCATTTGTCCTGGGTTATAATGTACCAATTTTGAGAAAAAAGTGCTAGTTTTCCCCTTAAGGGTGCTGCCAGAAGATAAGTGCTTGGCGCAGGCAGGGGGAAGTCATTGGGACTGTTTCCTGTATGATTGTGACTTGTCCTCTCCACCTTTGGAGGTAGAAGCACTCCACTGCTTAGACCTGTAGGATCCTTGCGGCTGTGATCTGCCTCTAGGGAATCTGGATCTGCCCCTTTGAAGTCTGTCTGAGACTGGAAAGGACCAATTCTTTGTAGGCCAATGTCTGCTAAATCTAGGTGGCTGTACCTGTAAGAAATCCTTGACCGTTTGCATAGATTTAGCTTTGTCCTCCATAACACCTCTTCTGCCTTAACACCAAATAAGGTATCATGTTGAAAAGGAGCATCTAATAATTTTGCTTTAACATGGTCAGGCAGATTTTGTTCCTTTAACCAAGCATGCCTCCTAATAACAGAACCCGTAACAGCAGCCCTGCAGGAGGCCTCCAGAGAATCAATCCCACATTGCAAAGTATACTTTCCAACTTGTTCAGCTGCATGCAATAAATCCTGCATTTCTTTGTTTTCTGCACATTCAGAATTTGCCATCATTTTCTGTTTAAGCAGTGTCATGATATATTGCTGATATTTGAGCAAATGAAATGGCAATTTAAAGCCCTTATAGCCAAAGTAGTAGATGTGTAAACCTTTTTTCCCCATATATCCAGAGCCCTGGAATCCCTGTCAGAGGGGGTAGGATTTTTTGAAGTAGAAGCCTTGACCCCTTTTGGACTGTGAGAAATAGTTTCTGGGTCTGCAAAAGGGTTTTTAAAAAGGAATTTATGAGAGTCAGGGACCCTGCAGTATCTGTCCGGCTTAACAGGAGCTGGAGGTAAAGAGTCAGGGGTCAGACTAGACTCCGAGAACACATCTACAATGTCCAACACAGGTGGGATAGCTAGAGGCCTGTGTTGAGGTAGTAAAAGGAAGTCTCTGAGCCTTTTCTTAGATTCTGAGAAATCTTGGCTCTCCCAGTGAAAGTGCTCCCTCATGGTATGCAAGGTTTCCCCAAAAGAGTAGTCCTCAGAAGGAGAAGCTGAAGGAATTGATTCTTCAGCATCAGAATCCTCATAGGGGAAGAGAACATTCCCGATCAGAAGAGGAATCAGAAGAAATGGAAAGAAGATTCATAGTCTTTCTCTTGCCTAGGCCTCTTATCAGGAGGAGGATGGGAACCCCTGATCAGGGTAATTAAGTCTTCGGCCATTTTGAGCATCTGTTTTTTGGGCATGGAGGCCTGTCCTTGTGACTGATGAACTTGTTTCTTTGCTTTTAAAGGTGTCTTAGTCTTTGAAGTCGGTTTAATATACAATTGTTTAGGTCTGAATACACCCTCAGAAGCCGATGTCTGCTCAGCGGCTCCGGACCCATCTGAGGGAGTAGTCTCAGAGGCTCCAATACCTTGAGTTTCCTGCGGCCTGGCTGACTCCACATGGGAGTCGGTAGCATCTTGCGACTCTAAAGTAGCGGGCATCAGGGGCTGCGAAAGCACCTCACCGAGAACCAGTGAACCGGCGACTTGCTTAGGAGAAGCTTCATTGTCGGTTTTGGACCTCGGTTGTCTGTCCTTTTTTTTTTCTTTGCATTTTTTGTGAACTCCGGTAGTCGGATGGCTATCTGACGACATTGTATAATTAAATCTTCACCAAATATAGCTTAATGCAAAATCGTACCGACGCTTAATAGTGCGTTGGTTAAATCTAGCACAAAACCGACAACTAGCAATGTTGTGGTCAGGGCCTAGGCAAGGAATACAGTAAGAATGAAAGTCCTTATGAGATATTTGCTTCCCACAAGATCTACAATTATTAACGTTTTCTGACATCGGTCTGGAGCAAGAAAAAAGTTTCCCCAACAGGGTACTTAGCTTTTAATGAAGACTTCGGATCTGAAACTCAAACACTAAAATCTCAGGAGTTGGCCGACCGGCACTTATGAACTGCTTCTACTTGGGCACCGCGCGGCAAGAAAGACTGAATAAAATGGCGTCGGCTGCATCTTTTATACCCCTGATGACCTGACATCAGGGAAGAGGTGACAACAACCGACGCAGGACCCAAGACTTTGGAATTCAGGCCGACTGAGGGCAACCTGCCAGCAGGATAACCCAAATGTAATGAATGGAACAGTGAAACATGAAGAACATCTGCTGCATTTGCTGTTGTAAAGAGACATAAAAAGGTTGCAGCAGGGTAGACCCCAACAGTAGAAAATCTAGGTCACTACTGACTGATTGAGGGACCACTCATGAGGCATAAGAATAGATCTGCTGAACCTGACTGCCAACATGCTGGATATCCCCAAAACAAGTGCTACAAGAAGAAAGCTGTTGGAAGAGATCACCCATTCCCAGACCCTCATAGCCTCTCTGCAGAGTGGGTAAGAACGGTTTCCTCCTTGTTTGCTGATGTACCAGACTACCAATATGTTATCGGTATGAACAGCAGTAGTCCCTGGAAGGAGGACGCCCTGAAAGGCTTGCAACGACAGAAGGATTATCCTCATCTCCAAGACAATGAAATACAGACTGGTCTCGGAGTCAATGCGTCTTGGACCATCTTGCCCTGGAAATGCCCCCCACCTACCCTAGATGAGAAGCATCCATGATCACAGTGGTTGAGGGTAACAGTCTGCCTATTATCAGATCTACTTGAATCCATCACCTTAGATGGAATCTGCAAAGATTTGTCAGTCTGACAGGAGCAGATAGGGGTTGACGTAGAATGGACCACTGAACAGACAGTGTCCACTGGAGAATGCACATATAGTACCTGGTTAGCGGAACCAAAAGAAGGGCAGCTGCCATAGACCTCAGAGATCTTAGAATCAACCTAGCTGTAGGAGATGGAGAGAACAGAACAGCTTGAATTTGAGATTTCAAAGTGTCACTGCAATGTTGAGGCAAGGCAGCTATTTGAGTAGAAGTGTTCAAATGTACTTCAATGAACTCTAAATTCTGAACCGGCACTGGATCTGACTTGTCCACATTTATAGTGATACCTAGAAAGTGGGACAAATGGTAAAGATAATCGCTGGCCTGACAAAGCTGACACTGTGTGGGGACAATCAGGAGCCAATCATCCATATACAGGAATACCTGAAACTCTTGCAGTTGTACATTAGGTGCAACCTCTGCCATACACTTGATAAATACTGTGGTGAGACCAAAGGGCAGGGCTCAAAAATGGAGGTGATTGGCTCCCAGGCGGAAGTGTAGATGACTTCTGGAGCACCTGTCTATTTTTATGTGATAGTATGCGTCCTTGAAGTCCGCTGAGCACATCCAATCATCCTTCCTCAGTAATGGGAGTATGGACTGCACAGTCACCATCCGGAACTTAAGCCTTCTTCATGAACAAATTCAGATTGCACAGGTCCAGAATGGACCGCAGGTCCCCTGTTTTCTTTGACACCAAGAAGAAATGGGAGTAAGTTCCTGACCCTTTCTGATCAGCCGGGACCTCTTGGATGGATTTTGTGCAACAATGTGGTGATTTCGGCCACTGCCAACTCCCTCTGACTGGGTGGAACATCGGGGAGCGTTTTCAGTACATTTGGCAAAAAGGGAATGTAGTAGTCTCTGGATATAATCTTTCACACCCAAGCATTTGAAGTGATTTGGGCCCAGGTGCTTGAGTGCAGAGAACAACAACCCCCATTGCCTCCAAAGTAGAACAATCAGGCAAGAGCTTCAGAAGCACTGAAAGGGCGTGTCTGGAAAAGATTCCCTACAGCCCTGGTTCTGCAGGCCAACTTTGCCTGTAGGGTGGTGTCTCCCATTATAAGCTCCTCCTCTGTGTCTGGAGGAGAAC
>NC_056739.1:1791173286-1791193286 GCF_019279795.1 Protopterus annectens
GATGTCTCTTGTTATTTTTGAAAGTTTTTTGTTGTACAAAATGTCACAGGTGTTGTCCACATCCCGTATAATGTGGGTATAGTTCGTATAAAATCGCTCAAACATTAGGTCCTGGCTAATGTTGAGATTTAGGCAGTCTAATTCTTTAAGTAAATTCTCTATCCTCAGGTTATTATGTTTGATCATGATTTCCATAAGCTTGATACCTGTGTCATTAAACAATTCATGTAGTTCATCCAACATATTTATATTGTCATCACAGCCGTTGGGGTATCTCCAAAGGCGCAAACCTTTGGGGACCATATTGAGCTCAATGTTTTTTTGTAAGTAACTATTTTCCAACTGAATTCTCTTAAATTTAAAGAGTTTCATTTCAAAAGCCTTTAACATGTCTTGCATTGAAGTGTTATTGCGTTTTGGTGTAAAAGTTCTAGATTTATTCCCCATATTGAACGAATAGTTGTTATCTCGCCATGCTTTGTCATTTCTGACTCCGATAGAATAAGCTTTTTCACCATCACTACGTTGTCCTTGAGTGCCCGTACTTGGCATTTGTGGTGTTGCCTGCGTTAAAGGTAACCCAAGACTGTCATTTGTTAAATTTATATGGACTTGATTGTCTTTGTCCAATATTTGGTGTATGAGAGCCGAATGCTCCCTAAGCTGTTCTCGTATTTGCTGAAGCAACAAACCGGTGTCCACCGGCACTGGAACAACCTCGCCTTCCATTACCACCGATACCAAGAAAATTAGTTAAACTGATGTTTTTAAGCCCAGGAAGTTCAAGTACTCGGCAGTCGGTTGTACCACAGCAACTCACATAAATCCACGCTGTAAAGGATGAAATGACTAATCCTCAGCTATAATGGACCGTTTATTCAGATAACATCACGAACAGCAATACACTATTAAAACCAGCAGCAGGCACATTGACATCCACTAGAACAGTACACTAAGCAAAACGAATTTACCCGGGTTTCGTCCGATATGACGAACTTCTTCAGAATACAATTCTCAAGTGTTACTTACTTTAAATACACAGGTCCCACCCCAATTTTATCCATATCCATGCTGGACCTTGAGACAAGCTCTTTAGGATTGGGTACCAGTGCTGGCGTGGCCAGTCTGGTGCAATCAGTATCATTTTTGGCTTCTCTTGTCTGACCTTTAGGAGTACCCTGGGAAGGAGAGGCAGTGGAGGAAAGGCATATACTGTTAAATTTTTCCAGCTGAAGCATAGGGCGTCCACTCTCCATGCTTGCTTGTGATAAATCCTTGTGCAAAATCTCTGTAATTGGCAGTTGTAAGGGGAGGCAAATAGATCTATGCCTGGGCATCCCCATTTCCTTGTTATCATGCTGAAGACTTGTAGATCCAGTTTCCACTCGTGGGGATCCATGAGGTTTCTGCTTAGTTTGTCTGCCAGAGTATTTGTTTTTCCTGGCAGGAATTGTGCTTGCAGGTGAACTTAGTCAATGCTGTGTCCCATAAAGTCATTGCTTGTCTGCAGAGGGGGTAGGAATGTGTACCTCCCTGCTTGTTTATGTACCACATGACCGTAGTATTGTCTGTCTTTATCAGTAGCTGTACTGGATGAAGTAGATCCTTGAAAGTTGTCAGCGCATTCTGAACAGCTAGCATCTCTTTTTGATTGATGTGAAGATGCATCTGTCCTGTAGGCCATGTGCCCTGAATACTTTTTCCTGCTATATGGGCCTCCCAGCATAATCTGATGCGTCCGTTGTCAGTGTCTGACTGTGGGTAAACTGAATGGCAGACCCTTGTTGTGGTGACAGGCCTCTGCCCACCATCGAAACTCCTGTTGCAGGCAGGGAATGAGGGTAATTACTGTCTCCAGGCTGTGGCAATGTGAAGTCCAAACACTTTTTAGATACCATTGTAGTTTCCTCATATGCAGTCTGGCATATGGAATTAGCAGAATGCAGGATGCCATGAAACCCAAAGCCTGCAGGATTTTCCTTGCAGATAACTGGGTGTTTGTTGCCAATTTTTTGAAGTAAGAAGTCAGTTGTTTTTGTTTGTCTGGCGTGAGATAAGCCATCTGGGCAGTTGTATTTAAGCTTGCACCCAGGAATATTATCTCTTGAGAGGGCACTAGTTTGGATTTCTTTTCGTTTACTGTGTACCCTAGGCAAATTAGTAATCTTTTCACAAACGCCAGATGCTTTAGAAGAATGTCTTTGTTCTCTGCTTGAATAAGGCAGTTGTCCAAGTAGGGATATATCTGAATTCCTCTTTGTCTGCAAAATGCAATTACTGGTGCCAGGCATTTTGTGAAGACCCTGGGCGCAGTAGATAAGCCAAAGGGCAGTGCAGAGAATTGGTAGTGCATTGAGCCGGCTATGAATCTGAGGTATCTTCTGCAAGATTGTCTGACTGGATTATGCAGGTATGCCTCTTTTAGGTCCAAACTTACGAGCCAAGCCTTCTTGCCCAGCATGTGCAGTAGCTGCTGAAGAGTCAACATCTTGAATTTTGGAACCTCCAGAAACGTGTTTAGTAAAGACAGGTCCAGTAATGGTCTACAGGTTTTGTCCTTTCTGGGTACTAAGAAAAGTCTGGAGTAAAATCCTTGCCCCTGCTCTTGTTGTGGTACTTGTTGAATGGCCCTCATGTCCATGAGGGCTGTAATTTGCTTTTGTGCCTCTGCCCATTGATTGTGTGGCAGGTCTAGCATACTTTTTGACCTAGGTAGGGTGTGAAAATGGAACTTGTAGCCTTGGGACACTATGTTCAAGACCCATATGTCTTGGGTAACCATTTGCCAATTTGATGAAAAAAGTGCTAGTTTTCCCCCTAAGGGGGCTGTCAAAAGAAAAGCACTTGGATCTGGCAGAGGAAAGTCATTGGGACTGTTTCCTGTAAGGTTGTGTTTTGTCTTCTCCACTTTTGGAGGTAGGAGCACCCCATTGTTTAGGCCTGTATGAGCCTTGGGGCTGAGATCTGCCACTGGGACGCCTGTATCTGCCTCTTTGTGGTCTGTCTGACACTGGAAAGGACCAATTTTTTGAAGGCAAGTTCCTGCTAAATCTGGGTGGTTGCACCTGTAAGAAATCCTTAACTGTCTGCATGGATTTCGCTTTATCCTCCATTTTCTTCAACACCTCTTCTGCTTTAGCGCCAAACAAAGTATCATGCTGTAATGGGGCATATAATAATTTTGCTTTAACATGATCAGGCAGGTTCTGTTCCTTTACCAAGCATGCCTTCTAATAACAGAACCTGTAACAGCGGCCCTGCAAGAGGCCTCCAGTGAGTCATAGCCACATTGCAAAGTATGCTTTCCCACTTCTTCAGCTCTCTGAACATTCAGAATTTGTCAACATTTTCTGTTTAAGCAGTGACATTAAGTATTGCTCATATTTAAGCATATGAAACTGACAATTTAAAGCCCTTACAGCCAAGGTAGCAGAAGTGTAAACCTTTGTCCCCCATCTGTCCAGTGCCCTAGAATCCCTATCAGAGGGGCCAGGGATTTTTTGCAGTGGAAGCTTTGACCCCTTTGGGACCCTGAGATATAGTTTCTGGGTCAGCAGCGGGGTTTTTATATAGGAATTTATGAGAATCTGGGACCCTGTAGTATCTGTCTGGCTTAGCAGGTGCAGGGGGTAGAGAGTCAGGGGACAGGCCGGACTCTGAAAATACATCATCTACAATGTCTAGAACAGGTGGAATAGCAAGGGGTCTGTGCTGAGGAAGCAGCAGAAAGTCTCTGAGCCTTTTCTTAGATTCACAACAAACTTGGCACTCCCAGTAGAAATGCTCCCTCATGGTATGCAGGGTTTCCCCAAAAGAGTAATCCTCAGGAGGAGAGGCTGAAGGAATGGATTCTTCAGCATCAGAGTCCTCATAGGGAGGCATGGAATAATCCTGTTAAGAAGAGGAATCAGAGGAAATTGAAACCTGATCAGAAGAATCATATTATGTCTCTTGCCTAGGCCTCTTATCGGGGGTGGGGACCCCTGATCAAAGTAATTACGTCTTTGGCCATTTTAACCATCTGTTTTTTAGGCATGGAAGTCTGAGTAGGAGAATGCTGTACTTGTTTCTTTGTCTTTAGAGCTGCTTTAGTCTTTGAAGCTGAAGATGGTTTAACATATAATTGTGTGGGTCTGAAGGCACCCTCAGAAGCCGATGCCTGCTCAGCGGCTCCAGACCCATCTGAGGGAATGATTTCTGAGTGTCCAATACCTTGAGTATCCAGAGACCCAGTCGGCTCCACGTGGGAGTCGGAAGCGGCCTGTGGCTCTGAGGTAGCGGGCGCCAGGGGCTGCGAAAGCGCCTCACTGAGAACCGGCGACTGGCCTAATGGAGGCCTTGTCGTCGGTTTTGGACCTCGGATGCCTATCCTTTTCCTTGTCCTTGCGTTTTTGTAAACTCCAGTCGTCGGCTGTTCCGACGGCATTATATAATTTAATCTTCGGCCCAAATAGTGAAATGCAAAATCAAACCGATGCTTAATAGTGCGTTGGATAAATCTAGCACAAAACCGACAGCTAGCAACGTTGTGATCAGGGCCTAGGCAAGTAATACAGTAAGAGTGAAAATCCTTATGAGGCATTTGCTTCCCACAAGAAATACAATGGTTAACTTTTTCTGACATCGGCCTGGAGCAAGAACAAAGTTTCACCAATGGGGTACTTAGTTTTAATGAACACTTCGGTTCTGAAATTCGGATTTGAAAATCTCAGGAGTCGGCCGACCGGCACTTGCAAACTGCTTTTGCTTCAGGCACAGCACGGCAAGAAAGACTGAAGAAGATGGCGTCGGCTGCATCTTTTATACCCCTGGTGCACTGACGTCAGGGAAGAGGCGACAGCAACCGACACTGGACCTAGACTTTGGAATTCAGGCCAACTGCGGGTAGCCTGCCAGCAGGATAACCCAAGAGTAATGACTGCAACAGTGAAACACGATGAACATCTCTCTGAGTCTTTTCTTAGACTGAGGGAAGTCCTGGGATTCCCAGTGGAAATGTTCCCTGAGGGTGTGAAGTGTTTCCCCAAAGTAAAGATCTTCTGGTGGGGAGGCAGAAGGAATAGATTCCTCTGCATCTGAATCCTCATAAGCAGTCAGAGGTTGTTGTTCCTCTTCAAAATCTGAATAATCAGACTCCTCAGAATCCTGTTCCGTCAGTATTTCAGAAGAAAGGTCTCTTTCCTTTTAGAAGATGTGGCCTAACTACCCCTGATAAGGGTGATAAGATCCTCTGCCATTTTAAGCATTAGAGCTTGGGGATGTGGAGCAGGAGTAAAATGGTGGCTAAAGGTAGTTTTCCTCTAGGCCTAAGAGTATCCATCGGTCTGAGAGAAATGGTAGTCGGAGGAGAAGACGTCGTTTTTTGTCTAAATTTGGTAGTGCAAAACACCTCCTTGGAAGCCGGTGCCTGCATCACAGCCCCAGAGACAACCAAAGGCTCAGAAGAAGAAGATGTCTGCAGCATACTGGACTCCTAAAGAGTCTCAGTAGAAGCCTGCAAAGGTACCGAACCAGGCATCAGGGGCTGTGAAGGCGCCTCACTGAATTCTGGAGAACTGACAACCTGCTTAGCGGTAGAGTCTTTGAAAGGCTTAGCCTTGTGTGGTCTGTCTCTATCTTTATCCTTACATTTTTACAGAATGTCTATGGATTGCTGGCTGACAGATGTCATTTCTGAATGCGAAGACAGAAGACGAAAATACCTGGCTACAACAAGAGCTCTACAATACGGAACCCACAACAGGGGATGTCGTGGTCTGGGCATAAACAAGTGATGCAGTATGAATGGAAGTCTCGGTGTGGTATTTGCTTTCCACAGGTGAGACAATTGCTAACTTTTTCGGACATTGGTTAGTGCAAGAAAAAAGGGTCCCCAACTGGGTACTTAGCTTTAGACGTTTTCAGCTGTAATTCAAACTCTGGTAGCAACCGACCAGCACACTTGTGAACTGCTACTGCTATGGGCTCCACGGCAAGAAAGACTGATGTAATGGCATTGGCTGCCTTTCTTTATAGCACTGACAACCTGATGTCAGACAGCAAGCAACAGCAGCTGATGCAGAAAAAAGTACAGTTTTGTACCTACCATAAATGTAGATGTCCGATAGATATGCAACTGCAGTCATAACATATGGGTTGTCCTGCCTCAGGCAGCCCTTGGTCGGCCGAATTCCAAAGTCTGGGTCTGGCGTCGGCTGGTGTCACCTCCTCTCCGACATCACAACGGCTGGAGTATAAAGGCATCGGCCGACGCCATCTTCTTCAGTGTTTCTTGCCCCAGATGTCAGGTGCCCTCTTAGGAAGGCTAAATTTGGGAAATGGATAAAAACAATCCCAAACATGCACAACAGTAATAAACAGATACACCATAGGAGATACCCCCAGCTGAAGGGAAAAGGGGGTAGGGACCCAAAAAGAAGGATACAGAGGGGTAGGAGGGTGGGAAAATGCGACTGCAGTTGCATATCTATCGGACATCTACATTTATGGTAGGTACAAAACTGTACTATGTCCTTCAAGAATGCAACTGCAGTCATAACATATGGGTTAAATACCATAGCCAAGCTGGGGGTGGATGGAACTATGATAAGGATGGTGTAGCTAAAATCCCTTGCAGGACTGCCGAAGCAAAGCCTGCTCGGGATCTGGAGTATAAGAGCAGGTGGTAGTGCTTGGTAAATGTATGCATGGAGCTCCATGTAGCAGCCTCTAAAATGTCCTTTGTTGCCACTCCTCTTAGGAAAGCTGTGGAAGTGGCTATAGCTCTGGTGGAGTGTGGCCTAATATTGGCTGGCACACCTTTTCCATGAAAAGAATAGCAAAATCTGATGCAATGTCCAATCCATTTTGAAATTGTTTGTTTGGAGATTGCTTTTCCTTGTACTCCAGCAGCATAGACTACAAACAGCTGGTCAGACTTTCTGGTCGCCTTAGTTCTGTCCAAGTAGTAGCGTAGTTGTCTGTGTATGTCCAAAGTATGCAGTAGTTTTTCCCCCCTATTTTGAGGATTGGGGAAGAATGTAGGTAGATGAATAGCTTGATTTAGAGACACCCTGGAAATAACTTTTGGCATGAATGTAGGATTGGTTCTTAGAGAGACTCTGTCTTGATGAAAAATGAGGAAGGGCACTGCCATGAGTGCCTGTATCTCCAAAACTCTTCTTGCAGAAGTGACTGCCAATAAGAAGGCCGTCTTCCATGAAAGAAATTGCATTTCTGAGGTTGCTGCTGGCTCAAATGGAGGAAGAGTTAGTTTTTCCAACACGTAGTTGAGGTCCCATGCAGGTACTGGCTGTTTTCTGGGAGGTTTGATATTCTTTATCCCTTTTAGAAACTGTCTTAGCAGAGGATGCGAAAACACAGGAGGGTCACAGTTGTACTTTGCTGAGATTGCTGAGGCATGAATCTTTATTGAGGAGTATGAGAGCCCAGTATGAAATAGTTCTGCCAAGTATTCTAATATCTGAGGTATACTCAGTAATGCTGTGTCCTGACCCCTTTTGGCATTCCAGATGCTGAATCTCTTCCACTTGGCTGAATAGGTTTTTCTGGTGGAAGGTCTGCGTGCTTCCAGCAAGATCTCTTGAACAGATTTGGAAAGAGAGTTAGGTTTTGAAGTCATGGTAGCCTCCAAGCTGTCAGATGCAATGTTTTCAGGTCTTGATGTACAGTCCTGTAATTGTGTTGCATTAGGAGCAGGGGCCATAGGGTCAGAGGCCATGGTTTGGTCCGAGTTATGGTCAGTAGCAATGGATACCAGTGCTGCCTTGGCCAGTCTGGAGCTATCAAGATGCCTGTTGGTTGTTCTGCTTTGATTTTCAGTATCACCTTGGTCAGCAGAGGCAGGGGAGGGAATGCATAAATTTTTAGAGAATTCCAGCTGAAGGAGAGAGCATCCGTTTTCCAAGCTAGAGGGTGGTGAGTCCTTGTGCAGAACTTTTCCAGGTGATGATTTAAGTGGGAAGCAAAAAGATCTACGTCCGGTCTTCCCCATGTCCTTGTCAGTTGAGAGAAAATGTGAGGGTGCAGCATCCATTCGTGTGGATCCATGAAATTTCTGCTCAGATTGTCCGCCAGTACATTGTCCTTGCCTGGTACAAACTGGGATTGTAAGTGTATCTTCAGGTTCAGGGATTTTTCCCAGAGAAGCATTGTTAGTCTGCAGAGGGGATAAGAATGAGTGCCTCCCTGCTTGTTTATGTACCACATGACAGTGGTGTTGTCTGTCCTTATTAGCAAATGTCCTTGTTGCAGTGATTTTTCGAAAGTCTCGATGGCATGCATCACTGCCAACATCTCCTTTTGGTTTATGTGCAGATGTCTTTCCTTTGGCGTCCATAGACCTTGAATGCATCTGCCCTCCATGTGCGCCCCCCATCCATGGTCTGAGGCGTCTGTTGTAATCATTTGGCCTGCTTGAGGTCTGTTGAAAGACATGCCTTTGTTTAGTTGACTGGCTTGAGCCCACCATAGAACTTCCTTCTGCAGACATGGAATAAGTGGGATTATGTCCTCTAGGCTGTTGTTGTGTTGAGACCATAAGTTTTTTAAATACGATTGCAGCTTTCTCATATGAAGTCTTGTCAAAGGTATCAGAAGGATGCAAGATGCCATGAAACCCAGGCCCTGCAGGATTTTCCTTGCAGTCAGCTGGTAAAGCTTTGCTAGGCCTTTGAAGTACTCTGGTAAATGCTGCTGTTTTTCCTCTGTGAGGTAGGCCATTTGGGTTTCCGTGTCCAGTTTGGCTCCTAGGAATGTAATCTGTTGTGATGGTAGTAATTTTGACTTCTGAATATTGACTGCGTATCCCAAGGCCTGCAGTAGATGCATGACATAGTCCAAATTCCCTTTTAAGGCTTGTTTGTTGTCTGCTTGTATGAGGCAGTCGTCCAAGTAGGGGTATATTTGAATCCCCTGCTGTCTGCAGTGTGCCACTACTGATGCCAGGCATTTCGTGAACACTCTGGGCGCAGTAGATAAGCCAAACGTCAATGCTGAGAATTGATAATGCTCTGTCCCTGCAAGAAATCTGAGGTATCTTCTGCAGCTTTGTCTGATTGGGACATGCAGGTATGCCTCCTTGAGGTCCAGAGTGACCACCCAAGACCCCTTGCCCAGCATGGGAAGAAGTTGCTGCAATGTCAGCATTTTGAACTTTGGCACAATGAGGAAAGTGTTTAGATTTGACAAGTCCAGTATGGGTCTCCATTTGTTTTCTTTTCTTGGAACAAGGAACAGTCTTGAATAAAATCCCTGGTCTTGCTCCTGAGGAGGAACCCTTTCTATTGCTTTTATACTTAATAGCTTTGAAACTTGAGTGAGTGCCTCTGCCCTTTGATGATGTGGCAGGTTTGGCATGCCTTGTCTTATTGGTAATGTGTGGAAGTGGAATCTGTAACCTTTGTCTATCAAATCCAGAATCCAATTGTCTTTGGTTAAGATATGCCAGTTTTGTGAGAATAAGGATAATTTTCCGCCCAAAGGTGCTTCTCTTTGAACCTTTGTAGGCGGTACGAAAGTGAAGTCATTGTGATTGTCCTTGTGGTGCAGCTGAACTGTCTGCACCACTTCTTTGATTTGGAGGTTGCCAGTGGCGGCCCCTGTAAGATCCTCGGTATTGCCCTCTACCCCGGGCAAGTCTGCTTTTTCCCCTTTGAAACTTGTCAGAGCCGGGGAAGGACCAATTCTTTGAGGGCCAGTTTCTGCTGAATCTGGGTGGCTGAACCTGGAGGAAATCCTTGACTGTCTGTACTGACTTTGCTTTTTCCTCTATGGATTTCAATACATCTTGTGCGGTAGCACCAAAAAGCTTTTGTTTTTCCAAAGGTGCATCCAGTAACTTTACTTTAACATGGTCAGGTAAAGACTGATCCTTCAACCACACATGTCTACGTATCACAGCCCCAGTCATAGCTGCCCTACATGAAGCTTCCAGTGCATCATAACCACACTGCAGAAAATGGTTATTAACCTGCTGAGTGTTATGTATATGATCCTGCAGTGCCTTTTTATCAATAGGCTCAGGAGAGGCTAACTTTTTCTGTAAATCATCCAGGAGGAAATCTTGGTACTGAAACATGTGAAAAAGGCAGTTGAGAGACCTCATGGCTAGGGTAGTAGAGGTATATACTTTTTTACCCCATCTCTCCAGGGACCTTGCTTCTCTGTCAGCTGGCAGTGGGTTTTTGGCAGAGGAGAAAGCCACTCCCTTGGGGCCCTGTGAAATAGTTTCTAGATCCACAGAGTGGGCCTTAAAAAGGTGCTTGTGAGTGTCAGGGACCCTATAATATCTGTCCGGCTTGACAGGAGCAGGAGGAAGAGAATCAGGGTTGGCACTGGAGTCAGAGAAAACATCATCCATAACTGGAGGGATAGCCAAAGGTCTGTGCTGGGGAAGCTTGAGGAAAGTACGAAGCCTTTTCCTGGAGTCAGAGAATTCCTGACCCTGCCAATGAAAATGTTCCCTCATGGAATGCAGGACTTCCCCAAATGAGAAATCCTCTGGAGGGGAGGCAGAGGGAATTGATTCCTCAGCATCAGAGTCCTCGTAGGCCTGGAAGGGATCTTCTTGAGTATCAGAATGCTCAGAATCCCCAGAGGCTTCATCCGAGGAGAGGTAGTCTGCCTGCTCAGTTCTAGGCCTTTTCTCTGCAGGTGGCTGAGAACCCCTGCCCGGATGAGGCTGAGACCCCCTGATAAGGGAAATAAGATCTGCAGCCAGAGACATGATCTTCTTATCAGATGAAGGGGCCTGGGCAGGTTTAGGATGGGCCTTGGCCTGACTGGCGGCCTTAGCACGTGCAAAGGCCTTGATGGACATGGATACAGGAGGCCGAGCAGCCCCACGTGCAGGCGTTACCTTGTCCACAGGAATGGTGTCGGGTAGATCCAGAACTTCGGTTTCTGGAGGAAAATCAACAACTGGCACCGGAAAGATCTCCGAGACTGAAGGTCGTGTTAACGCTGAGTCGTCGGCCTGGAGCGGTAGATTTACCACTTCCGAAGGGACCGGAGCGCTAGCAGAGGGTTTAGGAGTAACATCGGTAGTGGACACGGACCGAGGATGTCGGTCCCGGTCCTTGCGTTTTTTAGCAGATTGGGTTGTCGGTTGATCCGACGGCATGATATACGCAAAAGATTCACCGAAGAAGTCCTCGGCGAATTCTGCCCGGCGCCTGAGAGTGCGCTTATTACAGCAGGCACAGGCAGCACAGGCCGAGATGTCGTGGTTTGGGCCCAGGCAAGGAAGGCAGAGAGAATGGAAGTCCTTATGAGGTATTTGTTTACCACAAGACAAACAATTATTAACTTTCTCAATTTGTTCTGACATCGGCTGAGGCAAGAATAAATGTTCCCCAACGGGGTACTTAGCTTTTAGATGACTTCGGTACTGAAAACACAGGAGCTGACCGACCGGCACTTGCGAACCGCTTCTGCTTCGGGCACCACGCGGCAAGAAAGACTGAAGAAGATGGCGTCGGCCGATGCCTTTATACTCCAGCCATTGTGACGTCGGAGAGGAGGCGACACCAGCCGACGCCGGACCCAGACTTTGGAATTCGGCCGACCGAGGGCTGCCTGAGGCAGGACAACCCATATGTTATGACTGCAGTTGCATTCTTGAAGGACATCACTGACTCTGGTATTTGGGCTGGCCAAGGGCTACCACAGCAGAGATAATCCACAGGTCATGACTGCAACAGTGAAACATGAAGAATATCTGGGAATCACCTGCGTCACACCCACACCTGCATAAGTATGGCTGGAGGGTATTACATTCACATGTAATCATACATTCAACAGTTATATTACTGATGTGTTGTAGTGGAATGACTGAGTAACTTCCGGGCAAAATTACTGCAGACCACCAGTTACAAATCAATATTTATTTACTAAACTCAGACTAATAATTATTTTCATAAAAACAGTCAATACATCTCTTTACTCACAGTGCACTAGGGATGTCACAGAAATAATTTTTCAGACCTAGAACACACTACTGCTAAATACTTCACAGAAAACTCAAACAAATTCACCTTCTACACCACAAAGCATCTCACAGTGTACTTCAGGGGAATAGCCCAACAAAACATGAAGAACCTGCAACTTCTGAAAATAACATATGAGCATACATGCATTTTATCTATATTGTTTCCACTAGTAGAATCATTCCACTGTCATGAATTTACCCACACAGTACTACAAGCAAACCAGACATTTTCATTTAAGCAAGCATGTATGCATGTAAACACACCATTTGTCACTCTGCATCACATGATCCAGACCTTTCCTTTCTAGCAAAACATCTGCAATCCACAGAATGGATTTCTATTATTCATTTCCAAATGCCGCTGCAGTCCATCTACAATGCAAGTCAACACCTGGCACTAATAATTTCTATGTGCATGCAAACTGCAGTCAGTCCACAAGGAAAGTACAGTTGTGTACACTTACCATAAATGTAGATGTTCGAGTGTATTCACTGTTGCAGTCATTACAATTGGGTTATCCTGCTGGCGGGCTACCCTCAGTTGGCCTGAATTCCAAAGTCTAGGTCTGGCGTCGGTTGCTGTCGCCTCTTCCCTGACGTCAGTGCGCCAGGGGTATAAAAGATGCAGCAGATGCCATTTTCTTCAGTTGTTCTTGCCCCAGATATCAGTTGCCCCCAAAAGGGTAGGCTAAAAATATGTCTAAAAAACATGCATGCACCAAAGTATATATTTTGCCTTCATCTACAAGCAAATACACCACATAGGTTGTATAGAATAGAGAAGTACAGATAAGTTCCAGCAAAGAAATGGGGGAAGGTGGGTGGGTAACCTGGACTGCAACAGTGAATACACTCGAACATCTACATTTATGGTAAGTGTACACAACTGTACTATGTTCTTCGTGTTTTACTGTTGCAGTCATTACAATTGGGTTGAATCCCAAAGCTAAGGTTGGGAGGCTGGAGCTTAATAGCATTAGGGGCGGCTATTAGGCCCTGCAGAACTGCAGTGGCAAAGCCTGCCCTGGATTTAGAGTAGAGTGGCAACTGATAGTGCTTTGTGAAGGTGTGCACTGAACTCCAAGTAGCAGCCTCTAAAATGTCTTTGCTTGGTACTCCCCTGAGGAAGGCTGCTGAAGTGGCTGCTGCTCTGGTTGAATCTGGCTTAATGCCCTTAGGTACTGGCTTGCCATGTTGAGAATAGCAGAAACGAAAGCAGTGGCCTATCCACTTTGAAATAGTCTGCTTTGAGATAGCCTTTCCTTGTGATACTGCAGCATATACCACTAGTAATTGCTCTGTCTTTCTGAAAGCTTTGGTTCTGTTCAAATAAAAGCGTAGCTGTCTGTGTACATCCAAAGAATGCAGAATTCTCTCCCCCTTATTCTGTGGGTTTGGATAAAAGGTAGGCAGATGAATAGTTTGGTTAAGGGCCACACTGGACACTACCTTAGGCATAAATGTCGGGTTTGTCCTCAGAGAAACCCTGTCTGGATAAAAAATGATAAAAGGTTCCACAGCCATGAGTGCCTGTAGCTCTGAGACTCGTCTTGCAGAAGTTATTGCTAGGAGCAGAGCTGTTTTCCAAGATAAAAACTTTATATCAGCTGCAGCGGCTGGCTCGAAAGGAGGCAGGGTGAGTTTTTCCAAGACATAATTGAGGTCCCATGTAGGTGTTGGTGATCTCCTTGGAGGCCTTAAGTTTTTGGCCCCTCTGAGGTACTGCCTTAAAGGATGAGAAAATATTGGTGGATCTGTATTGTAATGAGCCGAAATGGCAGAGGCATGAGTTTTTATAGATGAGAAAGATAGGCCTTTGTCCAGCATCTCAGTTAAGTATTGCAAAATCTGAGGAATGTTTGATACAGCTGTGTCAATTCCTTGTGCCTGGTTCCAAGCACAGAATCTCTTCCATTTTCCAGCATAGGATTCTCTAGTACTGGGCCTCCTGGCCTCCAAAATGACATCCATCACCGCTTTAGTGAGAGGTGTGTTTTGTATGACTACATTATCCGCCATGCTGCCAAATTTAAGGTTCTGAGTTGGCTGTGCAGGATCAGACTGTTCTGCTGGGACAGTAGATCAGGTAATAGAGGTAAGGTCCAGGCTGGGCATTGAGACAAGTTCCTTAGGATTGGATACCAGTACTGGCGTGGCCAGTCTGTGGCAATCAGTATCATTTTTGGCTTCTCCTGTCTGACCTTTAGGAGTACCTTGGGGAAGAGAGGCAGTGGAGGAAAGGCATATACTGTTAAGTTTTTCCAGCTGAAAGATAGGGCATCCACTTTCCATGCTTGTCTGTGATAAGTCCTTGTGCAGAATCTCTTTAGTTGGCAATTGTGAGGTGAGGCAAATAGATCTATGTCTGGGCATCCCCATTTCCTTGTTATCATGCTGAAGACTTGTGGATCCAATTTCCACTCGTGGGGATCCATGAGGTTTCTGCTTAGTTTGTCTGCCAGAGTATTCATCTTTCCTGGCAGGAATTGTGCCTGCAGATGTACTTGGTAAGTCAATGCTGTGTCCCACAGAGTCATGGCTAGTCTGCAAAGGGGGTAGGAATGAGTGTCTCCATGCTTGTTTATGTACCACTTGACCGTGGTATTGTCTGTCTTTATCAGTAGTTGCCCCACATGAAGTAGGTCCTTGAAGGCTGTCAGGACATTTTGAACAGCTAGCATCTCTTTTTGATTGATACGTAGCTGCATTTGGTTTGTGGACCATGTGCCTTGAATACATCTTCCTGCCATGTGGGCTCCCCAGGCATAATCCGATGCATCAGTTGTTAATGTCTGTGTGGCTGGGGGTAGAGTGAATGGCTGTCCCTTGTTCTGGTGACAGGCCTTTGCCCACCATCGACACTCCTGTTGCAGGCAGGGAATGAGAGTAACTATTGTTTCCAGGCTGTGGCAATGTTGAGTCCAAACACTTTTTAGGTACCATTGAAGTTTCCTCATATGCAGTCTTGCATATGGAATTAGTAGAATGCAGGATACCATGAAGCCCAAAGCCTGCAGAATTTTTCTTGCAGATAACTGGGCCTTTGTTGCCAACAGTTTGAAACAGGTAGTTAGTTGTCTTCGTTTGTCTGGCGTGAGATAAGCCATCTGGGCAGCTGTATTTAAGCTTGCACCCAGGAATATTATCTCTTGAGAGGGTACTAGTTTTGATTTCTGTTAGTTGACTGTGTACCCTAGGCATGATAGTAATCTCTTTACAAACGCCAGATGCTGTAGTAGAATGTCCTTGTTCTCTGCTTGAATGAGGCAGTCATCCAAGTAAGGATATATTTGCATTCCTCTTTGTCTGCAGTATGCAATTACTGGTGCCAGGCACTTTGTGAAGACCCTGGGCGCAGTAGATAAGCCAAAGGGCAGTGCAGAGAATTGGTAATGCTTTGAGCCAGCCTTGAATCTGAGGTATCTTCTGCATGATTGTCTGATAGGGACATGCAGGTATGCCTCTTTTAGATCTAAAGTCACAAGCCAAGCCTTCTTGCCCAACATGGGCAGAAGCTGCTGTAGAGTCAACATTTTGAATTTTGGAATATCCAGCTATGTGTTTAGAATAGATAGGTCCAGTATTGGTCTCCAGGCTTTGTCCTTTCTGGGTATCAAGAACAGTCTTGAATAGAATCCTTGTCCCTGCTCTTGCTCTAGTACTTGTTGAATGGCCCTCATGTCCATGAGGGATGAAACTTGTTTTTGTGCCTCTGCCCATTGATTGCATGGCAGGTCTGGCATACCGTTTGGCCTTGGCAGGGTGTGAAAGTGGAACCTATAGCCTTGTGATACTATATTTAGAACCCATTTGTCCTGGGTGATCATGTGCCAATTTTGGGAAAAAAGTGCTAGTTTCCCCCCAAAGGGGTTGCCAAAAGATAAGTGCTTGGTGCTGGAAGGGGAAAGTCATTGAGACCGTTTCCTGTATGGCTGTGATTTTTCTTCTCTGCTCTTGGAGGTAGAAGCACCCCATTGTTTAGGCCTGTATGCGCCTTGGGGCTGTGATCTGCCTCTGGGGCGTCTGTATCTGCCTCTTTGTGGCCTATCGGACACTGGAAAGGACCAATTCTTTGTAGGCCAGTTCCTGCTAAATCTGGGAGGCTGTACCTGCAAAAAATCCTTGACTGTTTGCATAGATTTCGCTTTGTCCTCCATTTTCTTCAATACCTCTTCAGCTTTAACACCAAACAAAGTATCATGCTGTAATGGAGCATCTAACATTTTTGCTTTAACATGATCAGGCAGATTCTGTTCTTTTAACCAAGCATGCCTCCTAATGACAGAACCTGTAACAGCGGCCCTGCAGGAGGCCTCTAGAGAATCAAAACCACATTGCAAAGTATGCCTTCCAACTTGTTCAGCTGCATGCAATAAATCCTGCATTTCTTTGTTGTCTGCACATTCTGAATTTGTTGACATTTTCTGTTTAAGCAATGACATAAGATATTGCTGACATACATTTAAGAATATGAAATTGACAATTTAAAGCTCTTACAGCCAAGGTAGCAGAAGTATAAATCTTTTTACCCCATCTGTCTAGGGCCCTAGAATCCCTATCAGAGGGGATAGGGTTTTTTGCAGTAGAAGCCTTGACCCCTTTGGGACCCTGAGAGATGGTTTCTGGGTCAGCAGCAGGGTTTTTATAAAGAAAGTTATGTGAATCAGGAACCCTTTAGTATCTGTCTGGCTTAACAGGAGCTGGTGGTAAAGAGTCTGGAGATAGACTGGACTCTGAAAATACATCATCCACAATGTCTAAAACAGGCAGGATAGCAAGGGGCCTGTGCTGAGGCAATAAAAGGAAGTATCTGAGCCTTTTCTTGGATTCTGAGTAATCTTGGCTCTCCCAGTGCAAATGCTCCCTCACAGTATGTAGTGTCTCCCCAAAAGAATAACCCTCGGGAGGGGAGGCTGAAGGGATAGATTCATCAGAATCCTCATAGGGAGGAAGGGAATATTCCTGTTCAGAGGAGGAATCAGAGGAAATGGAAACCTGGTCTGAAGATTTGTATTCTAACTCTTGCCTAGGCCTCTTATCAGGAGGAGGATGGGAACCCCTGATCAAAGTAATTAGGTCTTCGACCATTTTAAGCATCTGTTTTTTTAGGCATGGAGGCCTGTCCAGGAGAATGCTGTACTTGTTTCTTTGTCTTTAGAGTTGCTTTAGTCTTTGCCTGTGAAGCAGAGGTAGGTTTCACATATAACTGTGTAGGCCTGAAAACACCCTCAGAAGCCGATGCCTGCTCAGCGGCTCCAGACCCATCTGAGGGAAACTTCCAAGTGTCCAATACCTTAAGCTTCCAGCGGCCTTGTTGGCTCCACGTGGGAGTCAGAAGCGGCCTGTGGCTCTGAGGTAGCAGGCGTCAGGGGCTGCGAAAGTGCCTCACTGAGAACTGGCAAACCGGCAACAGGCCTAGCAGATGCCTCGTCATTGGTTTTGGATCTCAGATGCCTGTCCTTTTCTTTTTCTTTGCATGTTTTTCTTTGCATGTTTTATAAACTCCAGTAGGCAGCTGTTCCGACGGCATTATATAATTAAATCTTCTGACAAAGTAATGGAATGCAAAATCATACCGACGCTTAATAGTGCGTTGGTTAAATCTAGCACAAAACCGACAACTAGCAACGTTATGGTCAGGGCCTAGGCAAGGAATACAGTAAGAATGAAAATCCTTATGAGGTATTTGCTTCCCACAAGAAATACAATTATTAACTTTTTCTGACATCGGTCTGGAGCAAGAAAAAAGTTTCCCCAACGGGGTACTTAGCTTTAATGAAGACTTCGGATCTGAAATTCGAATTTGAAAAACGCAGGAGTCGGCCGACCAGCACTTGCGAACTGCTTTTTCTTCGGGCACCGTGCGGCAAGAAAGACTGAAGAAAATGGCGTCGGCTGCATCTTTTATACCCCTGGCGCACTGACGTCAGGGAAGTGGTGACAGCAACCGACGCCGGACCTAGACTTTGGAATTCAGGCCGACTGAGGGTAGCCTGCCAGCAGGCTAACCCAATTGTAATGACTGCAACAGTGAAACACGAAGATCATGCTGAGTCACATTTAATATGTTAACTTTAAAAGAATACCATTACGCTTCACAGGCTGTATGTAATGACACTAAATAAAGCTGATAACTGAAGACTTAATTCCAAAGGTATTGTAGTGTGCTGAATTTTGAAGTAAGCAACAGTCACCCTCTAAAATTAAATATTGCTGAATGCAGCTCTTTGACAGAGGCAAAGCTTCACAGTGGAGATAACCCATAGCAGCTAATTCACATAAAGGAGCACAACAGTTTAGGGGTTTTAACTCTAACTATAAACTGTGCCTGCATGGACTGATTGTTTGAAGTAGACAAAATGTTCCTGAGCCCCTCATGGTAAAATTAACTGTATCATTCATTAGTTTAATTCAGTTATTCTGATGGTTAAAAATACTGCACTCTATATCAACTAGATTGCACTTGTGTGCACGTGTGCATGTGTGTACACATAAGTGCATCTGTGTACATGTGTAATCTATGTATATATGTAAATTAATACACGGATGTTATAAAAGTATTATAAAAAAGAAAGTAAAATCACACAAGGAAAGAGCCAAAGAAATGGTTTAATACAATGCATAACTAGCAAAAGTAATAACTTTTTTGGCAGAAGTGCTAAATTCACGCAGAAAAGAGTAATGCCTACCCACAAATTAAAAGCGTAAATTGCATGAAATGTTGCTGAAGTACAACGGACACAGGAAAGGTGCATGGTATAGCAAATTCAGCTTCTAAACCCCACACACACACACACACACACACACACACACACACACACACACACCAAAAAAGCAACAATATAGTTCCCAAACTGATAAAGAAATAGAAAGCAAAAAGCCTTCAACAATTTCCAAGTGGGGAAACATAAGGCCCAAATTCACAGAAATAAAATTCCCCCAATGACAGTGTGAACAGAAAAAGAACCTGAAGATTATCCAGAGCTGCTCTGCGCACACTTAATTTTTTCATACACTTTTCTGTCAGTAATTGTATGAGTATACAGTATTTTTTCTTTTGAAAATGTCCTCCACCTAAAAACTTAAACATAAATTTGTGTTTTCCCTACAAATTCCTGCAAGCACGGTCTAGTTTCTCATAAAGATGATGCCTACTTATGGCTTCAAGTACATGTTATTTATTTATTTACTGATAGATTGTTTGATTGTGCAGTACTGCCATTCTGTTTGCAGACACTTCCTTTCCTGTTTTCTCCCTTACTGATCAAGAAATCCCCACCCTAAAATATACCTTAAATGGCCCTCTCTCACTGCCCACCACCAGTCTTTATTACTGTAAATTAGATTGACAAAAGCTCAACAGTCACAGGAGTAAACCAAACACAGTGCAGCTCCCTAGACAGACTCAGGCTCTCTTCTACTTCAGACCTGTAATACCACTATTTTCCTGTAGTAATAGATGGAAAACCAACCAACCAAACAGCTAAACAACAAACCAAACAGAAAAATAATAACAGATAGCTGCATATGCAAGTGTTGAGCAGCACATTCTGGTTGTAAATCATCAGCTTTCGTCAATCTCACCGGCAATGGAGCGGCTGACCTATTTAAATAATTTGCACAATGCACCAACTACAAATGAGATAAGCATAACAATACATAAACATTATCAGTGCCCTTCCAGAAGAAACAAAAGTACTTGTATCTTTGAAGTTACCCTTTCCAACTTTCTGTCAAACATGTCAACTAACAATAAATATTCACTATTAAACTGTACGGTTTTTGTAGAGCACCTCGATCCTACACAAGATCCATTAATTAAATGTGGTTAATCAGGATTACTAATTAAAGTATACTACTACTAGGCATTCTGATAAAGTACAAAAGGATAGGGGTGTAGCGTCTTCGGCCAATTCAGTATTTTTTTTTATTTCTATGTTCCCTGTGCTCCTTTTCTCTGTTTTCTCACACTGACATCTATGCTTAGTGACAATTAGTTGTACCTCTATAC